>NC_058085.1:76095630-76178343 GCF_014858855.1 Bufo gargarizans | reverse complement strand
ATGGAGCCTTACCAGGGGGGTGATCAATGACAGGCGGGTGATCAGGAAGTCTATTGTCAGCAGCAATAAAATACCACCAAATGAAAGCTCTATTAGTGAGAAGAAAAGGAGGTAAAATTCATTTGGGTGGTAAGTTGCATGACCGAGCGATAAACGGTGAAAGTAGTGTAGCGCCGAAGTGTAAAAAGTGCTCTGGTCATGAAGGGGGTTTCAGCTAGCGGGGCTGAAGTGGTCAATAAAGCACTAGGAAAACAAAATTGGTTACATCAAGCCAACTTGCTACAAAAGGGTCAATTCAAAGGAACAACTCAGCAGACTGCCCAGGTGTGCACAACAGGCCCAAATCAAAAGAGAGGTGCACGGAGTGGAGGTCCAAAAACTGCATTTAGGTGATATCCAAACACTTCATTCAGGTGATAAGCCAATTAACACAACAATTAAGCCATCAATCTAAATTGGATTTGGACTGTGAGGAGAGGTGACTGGCTGGGTTGCTTGGTGCTGGAACAAACCCACACACAGGTGATGCAATTAACAGATTGACAGGCTAGATGCAGCAGCAGGGATGCAGAAAGCAGCACTGCAAAACCCTCACAGAGGAAGGAGAAGCTGAAGTGCAGGACTGCTGAGGCAGGGCACAGCAACTTTCCACTTGCTTGCTGGAAGGATCCTTGAACTCCATCACTCAATTTCATTCTGTTTTTTCATACTAAAATAGAAGGGGTGCACCGGTCCTGGAGGTACTGCAATACCAGGTCAATGCGTGGAGTGGACAGAGCAAGCTCTTTTTCCATCTCCCTGTTCGAAAAATCCATTTAATATATGGTCCCCAGATAGGGGACGTATCAGATATTAAACTGATAAGAACAGATTATTATTTTATTTTTATTTTTATTTTTAACAAAAATTCAAAGTTTACATATACAGGACTCAACACCATACAGAAAAACAACACCAAAACCAAATACAAGACCCGTACATCGTCTAAATTAATACTTGATCAAAAATCTCCACTTTTTGAACTTCCACATTCCCTCAGAATCCAAGCCACCACCGTACTGTTTATCCCACACATAAATTACATAGAGCCTAGACAAAAATAATTTTACACACTCATTCACAGGCACAATTTCTCTCTTAAAGACTAACAAATTTCTTACATCCCACAGACATTCCATAATACAAACCATAATGAACCACAAAATTCTTTCATTTATCCTCCCACTTGCACCAATACCAAACAACCCAACTTTCCAATCCAGATTCGCCACACCCGTCAATTCTTTCACTAAAACACCCACACTTCTCCATACTTCATTTGCATACCCACACTCCCAAAACAAATGTCTTACAGATTCATCCTCCCCACAACCTTCCCTTGGGCAAGTTTCTGTTCTCACTAGATCTCTTCTTTTCTGAAACTCACGTACTGGCAAGATGTTTTGAAACCCCATCCACACAATGTCTTTTTGTCTGTTTGATATACCAGCAGTCAACAATTTCTTCCACACACTTACTGCAACATCTGAACTCAGCCCCACAATATCACATGCATTCTCACTTTGTCTAACTTTCGCCATCACTTTCCTCTTATCCTTAAACTCATTCATTCCTACAGCCAATAAATCATATTTTCTGATAAATCTCTCAATCACCTCATACCACACCGGACATTTGAACGACACAGGCACTCTAGCATCCCTTTTACACCACCTCAGACCATACATCATCCATCCAGCCATATACTTCATCATATAAGCACAATTGTTTTGTTTTTCCACCAGACACACAATTTTTTTAATATAATTTAAACCAAGAAAAATTTCAGAATTTGGAAAATCCAAGCCCCCATTCATACATCTTTTATACACATGCTCTCTCATCAGTCTTTCCATACAACTTCCCCAAAGGAAAGAAAAAAACAATTTCTCTGCTCTCTTAACTTTCTTTGAACACGCGGGATAAACTCCAGCCACAAAAAGAACTATTGGCAAAATGACTGCCTTGATAATTAACACTTTCCCTGACAGCGAAAGGTCTCTCATTCTCCAAAAATGTATCTTTTTTTCTATCTTTCTTCTGCACTCCTCCCAACTCTCCTTCCCTTTCAAATCATCATTAAATCGGATACCCAACACCTTCACATCCCCACTCTCATTCTTCACATTCTCCAAACAGATACTCCTATCACCAAAACATTTAAAACTACATTTACTCCAATTCACTCTAAAAGCAGACACCCCACAAAACATATCCAGCCATAACCTCCCTCTCCTCATAGTAGCCAAACTATCACTAACAATCACAACGTCATCCATATATCCTAGCACCTTAACAGTTTTACCCATACTCCCTGGAATCAACATACCTTTCATCACCTTATCCTTTCTTACCAAACACATTAACAACTCAATCACAACAATAAAAAGTACAGGCGACATAGGACAGCCCTGCCTCACACCACTCTGCACATTCACTTTTCTACTCAACCAACCATTGATCAAAAATTCACTCGACACATTCCTATATAAACTCTTCACACTATCCACAAAACTCTTTGGGAACCCCATCCACTCTAGCACAACAAACATAAATCGGTGAGCTACTCTTTCATACGCTTTTTCAAAATCAATTGAAAACAACATGCATTTCTGTTTTCTATACATACAGTTACCAATCACATCTCTCAACAAAATTAAATTCCCACTCATACTCCTACCGGGCACAGCACACACTTGACTCTCATTCACAACCTCACCAACCATATCCCGCATCCGAGTCGCCAACAACTTAGTATAAATTTTGTAGTCTGCATTTAATAACGTGATAGGTCTCCAGTTCTCTACCTTATTTCTATCACCTTTTTTAAAAATCAAAACCACCACACCCTCCTTCATAGACTTACCTATTTCTCCATTCTCCCACATATACTTACAAACCTCCATAAAATCTTTCCCAATCCACTCCCACATTCTCATATACAACTCAATCGGCAATCCATCCTTACCCGGCGTCTTATTTTTTTGCAGCTCCAAACAATCTTTCTTACTTCCTCTATCGAGATATCCTTACACAACAAGACTTGACTATCCACACTAAGTTTCTGATCCAAACCATTCAATAACTCCCACATTAGACCTTCATCAATCCATTTTTCCTCATACAACTTCTCATAGAACTCTTCCACTACACCAATCACACTTTTACCACTAACACACTCACCACTGTTCTTAATCAATTCCCCCATATCCTTCCGTTTATCACATACTTTTTTAAAGAAAAATCTAGAAAATTTTTCATTCTTTTCAATCATATCAACTTTCGTCCTAAGAATAATCTCTTTGCCCTTCCTTTCCATAAACAAATTCTTCTTCCTTCTTGCATCCTCTAACAGATCTTTCACCTCCTCAACCACTCAATCCTCCAATTTAATTCCTTGTATTCATTTCTCAGCCTTCTTGCTCTTTTATAGGCCCATTTCTTAAAAAAGAGCTTAATTCTTGACTTTATCCATTCCCACCAAAGTAACACATTCACAAAATCATTCTTTCTCAGCTTCCACCTTTCATACTGACACTTAAAACCTCTCATCACGATCTCATCCTCCAACAGAACCATATTTAATTTCCATACACCCCTACCATACCTAGTCTCTTCATCACCTTCCACACAAACAGACAAACACATATGATCAGTGAATATAACATCAAACTGTAGCATTTTTTTACAATTTAAACACTTGGACAAAAAAACAAAATCAATCCTGGACGTAATGCCCCCCCTGTCTGCTTTATAGGTGGCAGGTGGTGGCTTTCCTAGCGTCAAAGCTGCATCAACTAAGGAAAGATCTGCCACAATTTTACGCAACTTATTCCCTGTTATGTCTATCTTCTCCCCTTAAACCGTACAATTAAAATCCCCTAACCAAATTGTCGGCATCCTGCCTAACAACAAAATATTCAACTTCTCTAACAGTTCTAGACGCTCCTTTTTCTCCGTAGGACAGTAAACATTGACTACCCTCACCCTCCACCCTTTATAGTTAATCATGGCAATAACACACCTTCCCGCCTCCACCACCGTATAATTCTCAAAAGAACAGTCTTTATTACATAATAGAATCCCAACACCGTTGTTTCTATTTACACAGGAGCCAGACCATACTGAGCCCCCATGAGTCCACTCACTAGCAGGCACCGGTTCAGCAATGCCGCACTCTTGTAAACAAGCAATATCTGCCTTTTGCTTTTCAATCCAGTCAAAGACAGCAGTTCGTCTGGCTTTAGTTTTCAATAACCTCACGTTCAGAGATATAACATTGAGTTCAGTTTTACCCATTATAAGATGTTATTTCGGGTATAGTTGTCTGTATCCCACAATTTTTATCATCCTATCCCGCCTGGAGGTTGGCCTCCAGAGGCGAAGTCTCTGGCCCTTGCATCATTCAAATAGGCAGCATTTTCGGGAATACACGAGGTAGGATATACATCCTGTCTAATCGGACTTTGCTCCTGTTCGGTGCACTGTGGAGGTAGTAAGCAGGTTTTTTTTACAACGGCATCCAAGATTTCCTCTGCCGGTCTCAGGATAGGTGATATAAAGGCACTGGTGGACACCAGGTCTCCTTGCTCTCTTTTCTCCTCATCATGTGGTTCCTCCATTTCGTCCCAACCAAACTTCGGAGAACTACCTAAGGGAGAGAGCGCCTCCCCTTCTCCACTGAGATTTGAATCTGCTCCGAAAATTTGGGGAAACTCCTCTGCTTGAAAGATATCCATCTCCACATTTTCTCTATTTTCATCCAAGGCAATAGGATGAGTGGACTGCTAAATATTCTCAGCCGGCTTCATGTTGATCTGTGACCGAACTGGCATCTGGGAAGATTGCTCTGAAGTCTGCGGTAACTGTTCTGCCTCCTGTGGAGGCCCTTTAGCTCTTGCCCTGACACCATCTGCATACGTACTCTTTGGTCTGAAACCCTGGGAAGGGCAATCCTTGAACGCGTGACCTTCTTTTTCGCAAAGGTTACAGATGATGGGATTTTTGCAATCCTTCGTAACATGCCCTTCTTTGTGGCATTTTGAGCAAACAACAGCACTTTGATCACAGTACTCTTGTATGTGTCCATACGCTTTAAACTTTGAGGAGGATGGCTCATTCCACCCGGGCTTAAAGGATCAGGTCGAAATCTCACAAAATATTTATGCTTTCCTGTCCATAACCCGTGGCTGCCCATGATCTTATGCGAGTAAGTAACTTTTTCACAATACTTGGTCAAAACCAGGAAAATGTCATCGGTGTCCACATATGGGTTGTACATGAAGACGACTTGGTGCACATCTCTATTGTGCAATATGGTAAAGGTCAACCCATCCAGGTCTGGGATATTTTTATTAGTTTCCAAGTACATGTATAGGTTATGGCAAGCTCCAATGGAAGTTAAAACCAACACACGGCGTCCACCAATTCTATCTTGTAAGCATAAGACATCAAGCATCTTGACATTTAAAGTTTTAAAGAGTACTTCTTTTACAAGGAATTCATCCGTGAACTTGTCCTTCTTTCCTTCCTCCACAGAAATCGCAAAAGCATTCCGGACCCGGAAATCTCCGGTCCTAGCGTGGTCGATACGTACGCCCATCTCCAGTCTTCTGATCGCCTTTCCGGGTGTCCTCCCTTCTCCCAATAGTAGCGAGCAGCTTTAGATAAGCTGCAGGGCCAAGAGCATGGTCGGAAGACCTTCTGGCAAGACCATGATCTTTGCCAAAAGGCCGAGAAGCGATAACCCGCTCGGCCTCGACAACGGGGCCGCTGTTCGCAAACGCAGAGCACTTCTCAAGGCAACAGTCTACAGGCCTCAGCCCCAAACACAGTCCGGGAGGCTTCTCTCTCTCACAAACCAGGGAAAACGTGCGTCCTACGCGCTGGAATCAGCAGCATGCTCTACTTCGTGTTTTTCGTATCTGCATAGCTCCGCCCACAACTTCTGGTCACGCCTTTTCGTCGCACGCAATTCCTGGTGCCAAAGAACGCCAAGCAGAAACACGCATGAGGAGTGAATGGAGAGTAGTAGTGTGAAGAAAAAAAAAAAAAAAGAAAGGCTGTATGCATTGTTGATTGTGATGTCACTGCCCCATTGTTGAGTGTTCCATCAGGGCCCTTGTGATATCATCCAGTGACCTGACAGGCCTCTTGTGACACATGCAGTGTTCCGTCCATTGGCCAGACAATGTAGTTCCAGCTGTTGCTGATACATAGGAAGTGCTGGACTACATTTTAGCCTACAAGTCATCCAGTTTCAAAGATCCACAAGAGGGAGACACAGGCAAACAAACTTTACTTATTTAATAAAGCACTAGGAAAACAAAATTGGTTACATCAAGCCAACTTGCTACAAAAGGGTCAATTCAAAGGAATAACTCAGCAGACTGCCCAGGTGTGCACAACAGGCCCAAATCAAAAGAGAGGTGCACGGAGTGGAGGTCCAAAAACTGCATTCAGGTGATATCCAAACACTTCATTCAGGTGATAAGCCAATTAACACAACAATTAAGCCATCAATCTTAATTGGATTTGGACTGTGAGGAGAGGTGACTGGCTGGGTTGCTTGGTGCTGGAACAAACCCACACACAGGTGATGCAATTAACAGATTGACAGGCTAGATGCAGCAGCAGGGATGCAGAAAGCAGCACTGCAAAACCCTCACAGAGGAAGGAGAAGCTGAAGTGCAGGACAGACTCCAGAGGCAGGGCACAGCAACTTTCCACTTGCTTGCTGGAAGGATCCTTGAACTCCATCACTCAATTTCATTCTGTTTTTTCATACTGGAATAGAAGGGGTGCACCGGTCCTGGAGGTACTGCAATACCAGGTCAATGCGTGGAGTGGACAGAGCAAGCTCTTTTTCCATCTCCCTGTTCGAAAAATCCATTTAATATATGGTCCCCAGATAGGGGACGTATCAGATATTAAACTGATAGGAACAGATTATTATTATTTTTTTTTTTAAACCATTCACGTTGAAATGATTCACCAGCAGGAAATATTCCTTAAACAAAGGAACTACCATTTTACCAAATCATTTCAAACTCATCATCATGGTACAAATTTATTAAATTTAACATTTAAACCAAGAATCTCCATTTCAAAATTTTCCAAGAGCCTTCTGCATCCAACCCATTTTCTAAATCCAACCTATAAAAAAAAAATACAATTTACTCATAACCAACCTTACACAATCATCCACTTCAAAAATCTCCTTTTTGTATACATATAAGTTCCTTGTATCCTACAATACTTCCTTCACGCATGTCAAAAATAACCACAACACTCTATTAGAGTTGAGCGGACACCTGGATGTTCGGGTTCGAGAAGTTCGGCCGAACCTCCCGAAAATGTTCGGGTTCGGGATCCGAACCCGATCCGAACTTCGTCCCGAACCCCATTGAAGTCAATGGGGACCCGGACTTTTCGGCACTAAAAAGGCTGTAAAACAGCCCAGGAAAGGGCTAGAGGGCTGCAAAAGGCAGCAACATGTAGGTAAATCCCCTGCAAACAAATTTGGATAGGAAAATGAATTAAAATAAAAATTAAATAAATAAAAATTAACCAAAATCAATTGGACAGAGGTCCCATAGCAGAGAATCTGGCTTCACGTCACCCACCACTGGAACAGTTCATTCTCAGATATTTAGGCCCCGGCACCCAGGCAGAGGAGAGAGGTCCCGTAACAGAGAATCTGTCTTCATGTCAGCAGAGAATCAGTCTGCACGTCAGCCACCACTGCAACAGTCCATTGTCATAAATTTAGGCCCAGCACCCAGGCAGAGGAGAGAGGTCCCATAACAGACAATCTGGCTTCATGTCAGCAGAGAATTAGTCTGCATGTCATAGCAGAGAATCAGGCTTCACGTCAGCCACCAATGCAACAGTCCATTGTCAGATATTTAGGCCCAGCACCTAGGCAGAGGAGAGAGGTCCCGTAACAGAGGATCTGGCTTCATGTCAGCAGAGAATCAGTCTGCATGTCATAGCAGAAAATCAGGCTTCACGTCAGCCACCACTGCAACAGTCCATTGTCAGATATTTAGGCCCAGCACCCAGGCAGAGGAGAGAGGTCCCGTAACAGAGGATCTGGCTTCATGTCAGTAGAGAATCAGTCTGCATGTCATAGCAGAAAATCAGGCTTCACGTCAGTCCATTGTCAGTCCATTGTCAGATATTTAGGCCCAGCACCCAGGCAGAGGAGAGAGGTCCCGTAACAGAGAATCTGGCTTCATGTCAGCAGAGAATTAGTCTGCATGTCATAGCAGAGAATCAGGCTTCACGTCAGCCACCAATGCAACAGTCCATTGTCAGATATTTAGGCCCAGCACCCAGGCAGAGGAGAGAGGTCCCGTAACAGAGGATCTGGCTTCATGTCAGCAGAGAATCAGTCTGCATGTCATAGCAGAAAATCAGGCTTCATGTCAGCCACCACTGCAACAGTCCATTGTCATAAATTTAGGCCCAGCACCCAGGCAGAGGAGAGAGGTCCCGTAACAGACAATCTGGCTTCATGTCAGCAGAGAATCAGTCTTCATGTCATAGCAGAGAATCTGGCTTCACGTCACCCACCACTGTAAGAGTCCATTTTCATAAATTTAGGCCCAGCACCCAGGCAGAGGAGAGAGGTCCGTAAAGGAGAATCTGGCTTCATGTCAGCAGAGAATTAGTCTGCATGTCATAGCAGAGAATCAGGCTTCACGTCAGCCACCAATGCAACAGTCCATTGTCAGATATTTAGGCCCAGCACCAGGCAGAGGAGAGAGGTCCCGTAACAGAGGATCTGGCTTCATGTCAGCAGAGAATCAGTCTGCATGTCATAGCAGAAAATCAGGCTTCACGTCAGCCACCACTGCAACAGTCCATTGTCATAAATTTAGGCCCAGCACCCAGGCAGAGGAGAGAGGTCCCATAACAGACAATCTGGCTTCATGTCAGCAGAGAATTAGTCTGCATGTCATAGCAGAGAATCAGGCTTCACGTCAGCCACCAATGCAACAGTCCATTGTCAGATATTTAGGCCCAGCACCTAGGCAGAGGAGAGAGGTCCCGTAACAGAGGATCTGGCTTCATGTCAGCAGAGAATCAGTCTGCATGTCATAGCAGAAAATCAGGCTTCACGTCAGCCACCACTGCAACAGTCCATTGTCGGATATTTAGGCCCAGCACCCAGGCAGAGGAGAGAGGTCCCGTAACAGAGGATCTGGCTTCATGTCAGCAGAGAATTAGTCTGCATGTCATAGCAGAGAATCAGGCTTCACGTCACCCAACATTGGAACAGTCCATTGGCATATATTTAGGCCCCGGCACCCAGACAGAGGAGAGGTTCATTCAACTTTGGGTAGCCTCGCAATATAATGGTAAAATGAAAATAAAAATAGGATTGAATGAGGAAGTGCCCTGGAGTCCAATAATATATGGTTAAGGGGAGGTAGTTAATGTCTAATCTGGACAAGGGACGGACAGGTCCTGTGGGATCCATGCCTGGTTCATGTTTATGAACGTCAGCTTGTCCACATTGGCTGTAGACAGGCGGCTGCGTTTGTCTGTAATGACGCCCCCTGCCGTGCTGAATACACGTTCAGACAAAACGCTGGCCGCCGGGCAGTCCAGCACCTCCAAGGCATAAAAGGCTAGCTCTGGCCACGTTGACAATTTAGAGACCCAGAAGTTGAATGGGGCCGAACCATCAGTCAGTACGTGGAGGGGTGTGCACACGTACTGTTCCACCATGTTAGTGAAATGTTGCCTATCAGGTGGTGGTGCAGTTAGCTGTGGCGTGTTGACAAAAGTTTTCCACATCTCTGCCATGCTAACCCTGCCCTCAGAGGAGCTGGCCGTGACACAGCTGCCTTGGCGACCTCTTGCTCCTCCTCTGCCTTGGCCTTGGGCTTCCACTTGTTCCCCTGTGACATTTGGGAATGCTCTCAGTAGCGCGTCTACCAACGTGCGCTTGTACTCGCACATCTTCCTATCACGCTCCAGTGCAGGAAGTAAGGTGGGCACATTGTCTTTGTAGCGTGGATCCAGCAGGGTGGCAACCCAGTAGTCCGCACAGGTTAAAATGTGGGCAACTCTGCTGTCGTTGGGCAGGCACTGCAGCATGTAGTCGCTCATGTGTGCCAGGCTGCCCTTGGGTAAGGACAAGCTGTCCTCTGTGGGAGGCGTATCGTCATCGTCCTGCCTTTCCCCCCAGCCACGCACCAGTGATGGACCCGAGCTGCGTTGGGTGCCACCCTGCTGTGACCATGCTTCCTCCTCATCCTCGTCCTCCTCGTCCTCCAGTAGTGGGCCCTGGCTGGCCACATTTGTACCTGGCCTCTGCTGTTGCCAAAAACCTCCCTCTGAGTCACTTCGAAGAGACTGGCCTGAAAGTGCTAAAAATGACCCCTCTTCCTCCTCCTCCTCCTCCTCTTCCATCATTGCCCTAAGTGTTTTCTCAAGGAGACATAGAAGTGGTATTGTAACGCTGATAACGGCGTCATCGCCACTGGCCATGTTGGTGGAGTACTCGAAACAGCGCAACAGGGCACACAGGTCTCGCATGGAGGCCCAGTCATTGGTGGTGAAGTGGTGCTGTTCTGTAGTGCGACTGACCCGTGCGTGCTGCAGCTGAAACTCCACTATGGCCTGCTGCTGCTCGCACAGTCTGTCCAGCATGTGCAAGGTGGAGTTCCACCTGGTGGGCATGTCACATATGAGGCGGTGAGCGGGAAGGCCAAAGTTACGCTGTAGCGCAGACAGGCGAGCAGCAGCAGGATGTGAACGCCGGAAGCGCGAACAGACGGCCCGCACTTTATGCAGCAGCTCTGACATGTCGGGGTAGTTGTAAATGAACTTCTGCACCACCAAATTCAGCACATGCGCCAAGCAAGGGATGTGCGTCAAATTGGCTAGTCCCAGAGCTGCAACGAGATTTCGCCCATTATCACACACCACCAGGCCGGGCTTGAGGCTCACCGGCAGCAACCACTTGTCGGTCTGTTGTTCTATACCCCGCCACAACTCCTGTGCGGTGTGGGGCCTGTCCCCCAAACATATGAGTTTCAGAATGGCCTGCTGACGTTTACCCCGGGCTGTGCTGAAGTTGGTGGTGAAGGTGTGTGGCTGACTGGATGAGCAGGTGGAAGAAGAGGAGGAGGAAGCAACAGGAGGCAAAGAATGTTGCCCTGCGATCCTTGGCGGCGGAAGGACGTGCGCCAAACAGCTCTCCGCCTGGGGCCCAGCTGCCACTACATTAACCCAGTGTGCAGTTAGGGAGATATAGCGTCCCTGGCCGTGCTTACTGGTCCACGTATCTGTGGTTAGGTGGACCTTGCTACAGATGGCGTTGCGCAGTGCACACTTGATTTTATCGGATACTTGGTTGTGCAGGGAAGGCACGGCTCTCTTGGAGAAGTAGTGGCGGCTGGGAACAACATACTGTGGGACAGCAAGCGACATGAGCTGTTTGAAGCTGTCTGTGTCCACCAGCCTAAATTACAGCATTTCATAGGCCAGTAGTTTAGAAATGCTGGCATTCAGGGCCAGGGATCGAGGGTGGCTAGGTGGGAATTTACGCTTTCTCTCAAATGTTTGTGAGATGGAGAGCTGAACGCTGCCGTGTGACATGGTTGAGACGCTTGGTGACGGAGGTGGTGGTGGTGTTGGTGGTACATCCCCTGTTTGCTGGGCGGCAGGTGCCAACGTTCCTCCAGAGGCGGAGGAAGAGGCCGAGGCGGCAGCAGCAGAAGAGGTAGCAGGGGGAGCCTGAGTGACTTCCTTGGTTTTAAGGTGTTTACTCCACTGCAGTTCATGCTTTGCATGCAGGTGCCTGGTCATGCAGGTTGTGCTCAGGTTCAGAACGTTAATGCCTCGCTTCAGGCTCTGATGGCACAGCGTGCAAACCACTCGGGTCTTGTCGTCAGCACATTGTTTGAAGAAGTGCCATGCCAGGGAACTCCTTGAAGCTGCCTTTGGGGTGCTCGGTCCCAGATGGCGGCGGTCAGTAGCAGGCGGAGTCTCTTGGCGGCGGGTGTTCTGCTTTTGCCCACTGCTCCCTCTTTTGCTACGCTGTTGGCTCGGTCTCACCACTGCCTCTTCCTCCGAACTGTGAAAGTCAGTGGCACGACCTTCATTCCATGTGGGGTCTAGGACCTCATCGTCCCCTGCATCGTCTTCCACCCAGTCTTGATCCCTGACCTCCTGACCTCCTGTTCAGTCTGCACACTGCAGAAAGACGCAGCAGTTGGCACCTGTGTTTCGTCATCATCAGAGAAATGCTGAGGTGGTATTCCCATGTCCTCATCATCAGGAAACATAAGTGGTTGTGCGTCAGTGCATTCTATGTCTTCCACCGCTGGGGAAGGGCTAGGTGGATGCCCTTGGGAAACCATGCCAGCAGAGTCTTCAAACAGCATAAGAGACTGCTGCATAACTTGAGGCTCAGACAGTTTCCCTGATATGCATGGGGGTGATGTGACAGACTGATGGGGTTGGTTTTCAGGCGCCATCTGTGCGCTTTCTGCTGAAGACTGGGTGGGAGATAATGTGAACGTGCTGGATCCACTGTCGGCCACCCAATTGACTAATGCCTGTACCTGCTCAGGCCTTACCATCCTTAGGACGGCATTGGGCCCCACCATATATCGCTGTAAATTCTGGCGGCTACTGGGACCTGAGGTAGTTGGTACACTAGGACGTGTGGATGTGGCAGAACGGCCACGTCCTCTCCCAGCACCAGAGGGTCCACTAACACCACCACGACCATGTCCACGTCCGCGTCCCTTACTAGATGTTTTTCTCATTGTTATGGTTCACCACAAAAACAAAAATATTATTTGGCCCAATGTATTGTATTCAAATTCAGCTGAATATAAATTTGAGGCCTAGTATTTAGGTGCTGGGTGACCGGTATGGATTTACTGACAGAATTAGACTTGGAAATGCACAGTAGTGTGTGTGTGAAGTTATTCTGAATGACCCTATGTGCACCTTGAATATTATATACCCTTTTAGGGATAGATTTCAAATAGCTCTGATATAGCAGAAACCACTAAATTATGAAATTGCTAAATTGGGAATTGTATTTAAACCCAGAACAAAAAATGTGCTTTGACGGACACTTAATAACTTGCCCAGCCACAACAGTACAGCGGTAACGACAGATTTAGCGGGATATAAATTTGAGGCCTAGTATTTAGGCGCTGGGTGACCGGTATGGATTTACTGACAGAATTAGACTGGGATAAGGCCAAAAAATAACCACACTATTGCTGGTTAAATGCACTTGGTGTGACAGCTTGACCAACCACACTACTGAGGGTTAAATGCACTTGGTGACGGGCGCAGCTTGCCCCTGATGTAGTATATGGCCAAAAAATGAACAGACTATTGCTGGTTAAATGCACTTGGTGTGACAGCTTCACCCTGATGTAGGCTTTAGCCAAAAAACAACCACACCATTGAGGGTTAAATGAGTATCAGCAGCTCAATGATGCACAGCTGCAGATCGATCAATTAATCAAGTCCTTTGGAGGAGTTAATCTGCCTAATCTCGCCCTACTGTCGCAGCCGCAACCTCTCCCTACGCTAATCAGAGCAGAGTGACGGGCGGCGCTTTGTGACTCCAGCTTAAATAGAGGTTGGGTCACATGGTGCTCTGGCCAATCACAGCCATGCCAATAGTAGGCATGGCTGTGACGGCCTCTTGGGGCAAGTAGTATAACGCTTGTTGATTGGCTGCTTTGCAGCCTTTCAAAAAGCGCCAAGAAAGCGTCACAAAAGCGCCAAGAAAGCGACGAACACCGAACCCGGACTTTTACGAAAATGTCCGGGTTCGGGTCCGTGTCACGGACACCCCAAAATTCGGTACGAACCCGAACTATACAGTTCGAGTTCGCTCATCCCTACACTCTATCCTTCTCACGACCAAGCCTACACAAACCAAACAATACAATATCACAACTTAACCTTTTCAAACCAGTCAACTCCTCACACAAGGCACCCAACCTACGCCATACTTTCTGTGCACTATTACAGGACCAAAAAACATGCCTAACTTCCTCATCATCTCCACACCGATCTCTCGGACATCTTTCTGATGGCACTATCCCTTTCCGCTTCTGCACTGCTCTAACCGGCAACACATCATGCAACGACATCCATAATAAATCTCTCTGCTTGTTAGAAACACCAAACTTATCCAGTTTGTTCCACACCACCCTTGCCTCACTGGCATTCAAACCATTAATTTCACACATCCCTGACTCTTCGCACACCCGTTTCAACATCTTTCTCTCTGACACAAATTTCACCATTTCCACTTTCTCCAGCCGGAACTTCTTAACAAAACTCTCTATATACAAATACCTACTTGTTGGCGAAAAAGCCACTGGTTTACATTTACTAAGAATGTCCCACTTTAAACTACGAATCATTGACCCGGCCAAATACCTCATCATTCCTGCAGCCTTTGAATCCTTCAAGATCAGCTCCACAAAAAAACGCAAACAATTTAACCCAATAAAAACCTCCAAATTTGGAAAAGCTAATCCTCCATCCACTTTCCTCTTAAAGAGAATATCTCTTCTAGCTTTTTCTATCTTACTACCCCATAGAAACAAAAACAACAATCTATTAATTTTCCTAAATATCACTCCGCTCGGTGGAAACACAATAGCTATGTACAAAATCATGGGCAAAATGACGTTTTTCACCACCAGCACTTTACCTGTAAAGGAAAGCTCCCTCAACTGCCAAAACTCTAATTTTTTTGCAACCCTACTTCCAAGCTCCTCCCAACTTTCCTTTGCCTGCAACTCTTCATCAAAAGCAATCCCTAACACTTTAATGCTATCATCCACTTTTTCTATACAATCATCCTGTATTGAGACCTGACTAAAAAAAACCTTATATTTGCTCTTCTCCCAATTAATCTTAAATGCCGACACTATACAAAAAATCTTAACCAACAACTTCACTCTAGCCATATCACACACATCCTTACACATCACACACACGTCATTCATATAACCCAACACTTTCAAAGACCTCCCCTCACACCCCGGAATCAAAAACCCCTTAAAGACTTTATCCTTCCTAATCAACTTAAGCAGAGGCTCCATTACACAAATAAATAAAACTGGTGATAAGGGACATCCTTGACGTACTCCTGACAAAATGTCAAAAGATTCCGTAAAGAAACCATTAACTTGCACCTTACTCCTTGCATTCTTATACAACTTTTCAAGCAAACACACAAACTGTCCTGGAAATCCCATCCTCCTCAAGACACTAAACAGAAAACCATGAGCTACCCTGTCGTACGCCTTTTCGAAGTCAAGCGCACACACAATCACTCTTTCATTCCGACCCTTACAATCATCAATTACATCTCTAATCAATGAAATATTCTCATGGATTTTCCTCTTCGGCACAGCACACACCTGATCTTCCTTAATTACATGCGACACCATATCCCTCATTCTATTTTCAAGAACTTTAGCAAACATTTTGTAGTCCGTATTTAGTAAGGTAATCGGACGCCAATTCCCCAAACACCTTTTTAAACAACAAAACTACCACTCCCTGCTTCATTCCCTCTGACATTTCTCCACCTGCAAACAAAAACCTCATAATTTCCACTATCTCTTTACCCACAATATCCCAATATTCCTTATAGAACTCCCAAGGTATTCCGTCTTGTCCCGGCGCTTTATTATTAGCAGCCATATGAATCACACACTTCACTTCATTCTCAGTCACCTCCCCAAGCAGGCTCAAACACTTACTAACAGGTACAAAATCCTCAATCATACCAAGCACATCCTCATTTTCCATATCGCACTCCTTAACACTATATAAAGACTCATAAAACTCTGACAACTTTCAACATATCTTCCTCACATACTACATTTCCACTTTCATCCACTAACTCCTTAATATTTTGTTTCCCTCCACACATTTTCTTAAAGAAGAAACGCAAACATTTCTCATCATTCTCTCTAATCTCAACCTTCGACCTAAAAATCATTTATTTTCCTTTTTCCCTAAACCATTCATCCATATCCCTTTTCACTTTGTCCACCTCAGATTTCACATCCAGCCCTATCATCTTACATCTCTGCAAAAAAATCCATCTCTTATTTAAATCTGCATACCGCTGTCTTTTCTCTCTAGCCTTTTTACAACCTAGCCGCTTAAAAAAAACAGAGATCCTACTCTTTACCCACTCCCACCACAGCAAAATATTTCCAAATTGCTCTTTTCTACCTACCCAACTTTTATATTTCTGACTGAACATCAATCTTACTTTTTCCTCCTGCAAAAACATCACATTTAAACGAAACACACCCCTCCCACCTGCAAAACAATCAAAATCAAAAACACCCACCAAACATTCATGGTCAGAAAAAACACCCTCTCTTGTAGGACTTTACCCCCTTTTATAGCCCTAGAAAAGAAAAAAAAGTCCAATCTTGACTCGGTCAAACCATCATCCGCATGGTATGTAAAAGGCGCAGGCTTACTACCTACTGCATCTTTAAAACCAAAATCCTGCATTAAACCCTTCCAGTAGTTAGGGAGTTCCAGCAAAATCAATAAACATTGATATATGGGGGTAAATGTATTGTATATGTATCCAGCATGGTATTAATTAAACCCCTAAAAAATTATAATTTTTAATGGTATACGTTAAAAAGATCCCTAAAGGATCCACTTGATCAAACTATTAGATATACACACAAAAAGTGACCAAAAGACCACATCCAGAGAAGATTTTACACTGGGGTATGGGGAAAACACTGTCCCTAAATCTACCCCTATCCTAAAGCCCTTAGCCCAGGGAGGGCTCCTGATGGTGGAGACCCCCTGTCCGCGTACCTATGCTGCTAGCCCTTACTGCTCCCTAAAGGGGTGCAACAAAGTACGTGGACTATTATCACAGGTAAGAGATTAGGGTATTAGATTTATCAGCTATATGAATAGACTGGATGGGAATTGAAGGGATAGAGACACAACAGTGATACAGACAAACACAAAAATACATGAACATACACTTATTCAGTGTTGATATTATAATCATACACCTAAAGGGTTGACATTGTAGTCAAACACCTCGCTTGCCTCGACGCGTTTCACCCACGTGTAGATTGTGGGATCATCAGGAGGTGTAATTATATATTAAATGTGCAAGCCATTATATGTGACTAGAAAGGTGCCAGTATAGGGCTGGGTCACATAGAGGGGGTGCTCAAAGATATATGCCGGCTGGGAAGCCTGAACGCACAAGTGAAATAAACGCTCTACCAGGGGTTAAGACAGGAGGATATATTCATATCAATAATACTTATGCCTGTTTAAGACTCCATCCCGTATAGGTAATGTTATCCACATCTACATCCACATCGGTTTAGTGGATATAGTTGACCATGGTTAATTCTCTGTTAATCCCCTGCCATGATAGCTTGACAGAGCATCCACTAAAGATAAGGTGCATCATTAGTTGTAAGCATTGTTGCTGGTGCTCACTAAGTGTATGGAATTCAAGAGTCCTCTGACCACCGGGATGCCATACTTACATGGTGCAGTCTCCTCTGGAATCAATGTTCCCCCTGGTAGGCGATATTTCCACTAGTGCGCCGGCTGTATTTAAAAGAGCCGCCGCATCACGTCACTAGTGGTTAATTTGATGCAAGCCCAGCTCCATTTCCTGCTCCTGGAACGCATATGCGTTCCAACTGCCGGAAATGCTCACTCCTATGGGCTGGGTTGCACGATCTCAACCAGCGCCGCCTTTCTGAGTGTTGGAACGCAAAGGGCGACTTCCGGTCTTCCGGTCTTGCGACCTCCCTCCCTACAGTTCCTGTGTATACGATCATTCAGGATGCGGTGCGCATCGTATGCTAATTTCTCCCTGATAACTGTAGCCAGGCCAACCCCAGATCCTGTTCAAATATATAAACATTTAACCTAACAGGGATAGAACGTCTGGCAGAGGCGGAGGAGCAATAAAGGTGGATTTTTGTAAATAATAATTTAATTGGGTGGATGTTTGGCGTCTTCAAAACCCAGACGGAACCGTGTATTCCTGCTACTCTAAAACACACCAAACTTGGTCAAGGATTGACATGGTTTTGGGAAATAAAAACTTGATATCTCAAAATGGGATTAAGATAAAGTATTTACCTATGGCCCTATCAGACCACACTGCAGTAGTTATCGAATTAAATCTGATTAAAAAAAATACCATGCCACCATTTAAATTTAACTCCCAGTGGTTAACAAGGATTACAGATAAAGAAAATATAATGGAAGAACTAAAACATTTCTTTCTAGAGAATATTGGCACGGCTAGTAGATTAATTGTATGGGATACTGCTAAGGCATATCTAAGAGGACTGCTTTTTAAAAAGGTGAATTGTTGGAAAAAGAGTACCAGAGAATTGAGTAATGCACTAGAAAAAAAGTTGAGGTAGCAAGAATGACCTATATAGTACAGCCTACAGAATACAACAGGAAAATATGGGAGGAACATCAAGAAAAATTAAAGGTATATCAAATGGAGAGAAGTAGGAAAGAACTACTTTTCCAAGGGATAAGCCTAGCTTCAGAGGGAGAAAAGGTGGGCAAAATTCTGGCAAGTATTGTAAGAAACCAAAGAGGGAAATCATGGATAGGGGCAATCAAAGATAAAACGGGTGAAATAATCACTACACCGGAAGGAATTAAAGAAGTGTTTCTGGACTATTTCCAGGAACTATATAAATCCAGGGTTCAATATTCAAAACAAGATCTGGACAAATACCTAGATAAGATACCTCTTAAACAGATATCTCAGCCCCAAAAAGAATACTTAGAAAAAGAAATACTGATGGTCAAAATAAAGGAAGTCCTGAGCAAGGTAAAGCCGAATAAGGCACCGGGGGGTGACGGGCTCCCTTTTGAAATATATGAAGAGTTCTCCCAGGTGTTATTACCAGAGTTAAAAATAACATTGAATGAGGCCAAAAGAATGGGGAATATACCAGAATCCATGAAAGAGGTAATTATAACTTTAATCCCCAAAAAAGGATAAAGAACAACTTGACCCAGGATCCTATAGGCCAATATCTCTCCTAAATACGGACGTTAAAATTTTGGCAAAGATTTTGGCCGAGAGGTTGTCGAAAGTAATCGGGGAGGTTATAAATCTGGATCAAACAGGCTTCATACCGGGGAGAACGATTTATTCAAATATAAGAAGGCTGTTTTTAAATATTGAAGCTAATAAATTACAATCTGGGGAAAAAGCTGTGCTCTCATTGGATGCCCAAAAAGCATTTGACTGTATAGAATGGGACTACCTATGGGCCGTATTAAAAAGGTTCGGTATAGGTGAGGAATTTATAAGTTGGATTCGGCTAATATACCACAATCCTAGAGCAAGGGTGATGGTGGATGGGAGCTTGTCCCTGCCTCTTGCCCTATATCGGGGCACTAGGCAGGGATGCCCTCTCTCACCATTACTATTTGCCATTGCAATCGAGCCATTAGTATGTATAATAAGAAACGATAGAGAGATTAAAGGTTTTCAATACGAGGGTGGAGAAGAAAAACTTTTGATGTACGCGGATGATATTCTTTTGTTTATGGGTGCTCGATATAATAGATAGGTTCGGTTCCTTTTCCGGTTTAAATATTAATTGGGGGAAGTCACATATGATGATGTTATGTGACGTACAACTACAGAGGGAATTAAGGGTTCAGGTGTTAAAGAAACATGACAACTTTAAATATTTAGGTATACAAATTTCCGGAAATATAGCTGAATACGAAAAACTAAATATACTCCCCCTACTAAAAGAACTCAGGACTAAAATACATATTTGGCATCGTTTACCGATGTCAATACAGGGCCGGGTAAACCTGATAAAAATGATTTTTCTCCCTAAAATTCTATATGCTCTCCAAAATGCCCCGTTGAGGTTACCGCAGAGTACTTTTAAGGTACTCGATAGTCTAATGGGGGACTTTCTTTGGAAAGGTGCCATCCCCAGGATAAAAAAAGAAGTGTTGCAACTCCCAGTAAGCGAGGGTGGTTTAGCTGTTCCAAATTTTTTCTTTTATTATTTAGTTGCACAATATGGTCACATAAAAGGTACTTTGGACGGTTTGGTCGTTAAACAAGTCATAAATAGATTAGGGTGGAAAGAAGAGTGGAACCACTTGGAGGTTTTAGAATCTGGCATGTTGGCCAAAAAGAGCACAAGTAATAGAATATTGAATTTATTAAATTATATATGGGTGGAGATTAAAAAAATATTAAAGATTAAAGGGTTTCTGCAGTACACACCCATTTGGAAAAATAAAAATCTTAAGGAATTAGACACGATTAAGAGTTACATAAATTGGGAAAAAAAAGGGATAAAATACCTTAGTCAGATAGTGGAACAGGGTAAACTGAAAGATTTCAATATAATAGTTGGTGAGTTTGGGATCCCCCAAAAAGACATGTATAAATATTTTCAGCTTAGGAATGCCCTGCGGACGGCCCTTCAAGAAGATAAATATAAAAAAGAAAAATCGGATATAATACATAAATTTACTAAAGAAGGGGAAAGAGGTGGTATAACTGCAAGAAGATATAAGATATTGATGGAGAGCAAAAAGAAACAAATTCTAATACTTGCTGGAAAAAAATGGAAAGACGAAATTCAATCCCTTACCGAAGATAAATGGGAAGATGCCCTCAGAAGTTACTCAATGGTCTCCAATAGGGGCTCACATAAGATCTCACAGTTCTTTGTAGTCCATAGGTTGCACCGATCCCCACGGTTATTGAAGATAATGGGTGTGAGAGCTTCGGACGCATGTTCAAAATGCGGGGGAGAAAATGCTGATTTAATACACTGTTTCTGGAGATGCCCAAGGTTGATTAGATATTGGAGGGAAATTTTGGAGACAGTACAGGTAATTCTGAAGGTTTATATACCGGAAGACCCGGTGATCTGCATTTTAGGGGCAACTAAACATCTAAATTTAAATAGAGATATACGTGTGGTTCTCTGTAAAGTGCTATTTCAAGCTAGACTCCTTATACTTAAGAAATGGGTGGGGGTAGATCCCCCGATGGTGAGACAATGGAGGAAAATGGTGGATAACTTTATTAAGGAAGAACGAATGATGGAGGGCCACGGGAAAAAAATAATAATATTGAGGATCTTTGGAAAAAATGGATGCTTTAGGGCAGGATTTACCTAATTAAATATATATATATATTTTTTTTTTTTGTATACACGCCCCCCCCCCCCCCATCTCATAAGGACGGGGGGAGGGTAAAGGAAAAGGAAAAGATTGGGGTTAATGAGGGAGGGGGAAAAAAATAGTTTAAAACAATTGTTCAGGAAAAAATGGAAACGTACTGTTTAAGATGTGACTTGAAGATATTTATACCTATGATGCGATTGGAATGTATACGTTTCTTTTTGTATAAATGAAAATAAAGATATATACAAAAAAAAAAAAAAAAAACTAACAGGATTATGATGGAACTTGGCAGGCGTAGGATGCTGTTTTATGCTGTAATTCACACAGTCATGGCCATAATATATGATCATGGCCATAGTGTATGATCCTACAGCATATGGATATTACCAGCATGTATCAGGATAAGTGCATATATTGGGCACCCAAATCATACAATGCCCCACATTAACTGTATAGAGTTCGTGATGCAGACGCTTAAAAATACACATTCCGGCATGTAGCACAGTTAATTTTGATATGTACATCCTTAAAAGGGTAACCAGAGTGCATGGTTACCTATGGACAGTGACCCGATATTGCGTCACTAATGTCCAGTCTGATATATTTTTTCATGCTTTACGCATGTGGTCTAATCTTCGGTACATTTCTTACATCACATGAAGCCAGGCTCTTAAGAACGAAAAATAGGGATATCACGGGCACTGTCATATCTCACAGAAAACAGGTAAATGTCAACCTTTCATTAATGCCAGTAGGTGCCTGAGAGCAAAATCTGTGTATCCACACACACTCCACACACACTCCTTCTGCAGGATTTTTTTGTCCCAGTTCCCACCTCTGGGTGAAGGTGGTATAAGCTCCAGAACGGAGAATTTTAAATAGAGAGGATCCCCTCCATGTACATCATTAATATGGGAAGCTACTGGAGTGACTTTTTTATTGATGACATCGTTGACATGTTCGCAGACTCTCCTGCGTAGTTCCCTTATCGTTTTCCCTATATAATCTTTAGGGCAGGGGCATTGGCAGATATCGATAGCCCCTTTACTGCGACAGCTGCAGAAGTCCCTGATGACAATTGTCTGTCCGGTGGCACTACAAGTTATGGTTTTGGCCGTGGATATGTACTGGCAGGCTTTACATGTACCGCATCTAAACATCCCAAGGGGTTTACGGTCCAACCAAGTGCCCTCCCTAATAGGGGGAACTTAATGGCTATGCACCAGGCGGTCTTTGAGGCTTTTGCCCCGTCTGTAACAGACACTCGGTTTTTCAGTTAGGATATCTGACAGATCCTGGTCCATCCGTAAAATGGGCCAGTACCTATCGAGTACCCTTCTCACCTCTTGATTGGCAGAATCGTAGGTGGAAACGATACGGGGTGGTTGTGCTGTATCTCCGTCTCTCGGTTTTGGGACCAATAATTTAGTGCGATCCTGTGATACTGCATGTTTAAATGCTAGGTTCAAGGGTTTCTGTGGGTAACCTCTTTCTTTGAACCTGGATTGCTTTCTTCGTTCCAGTAGTTACCAGTGACATCCACATTTGACCGATAAGTACTGGCCCTCCCTTGCTTATCCAAGATGCAGTTCAAATCTCCTACTATAATAACAGGCATATCTCCCTGTAGGAAAAAAGGTAGTTTTTGAAAAAGAGCTAGACGCTCATTTTTGACAGCATGAGCGTACATATTAATCAATTTAAACTGAATATCTCCAAAAGAAAGAAACAAGCAAATACATCTCCCTTCTTCTATCACCACACTTTGTTTGATAAGATGATCTCTGTTTTAATTAAGCACACCTACTCCGTCATTTCTATTTAACAAAGAAAAAGACCATCCCATAACTCCATTCCCCTTTTTTTGGCTGTCTATTCGAGCCACACTCCTGAACACATATAATATCACCCCCTTTTGAGGATAGGAAATCCAGAATAGCAACTCTTCTACTATTATTCTGAAAACATCTCACATTCTGAGACACAATCTTAACCCTCAAACCCATAGAAAAAAATCACAGAAAAAGAAAAAAAACTCATACTTGAGGAAAAAAAAACATCAAGTCCCATCAGGAAACTGTAATACTTTCTCCAACTCTGCCACCCCCTCCTCGCTCAGAAAACTTTCACTAGGAGAGATAGGAGCACAAATCAGGTCTTCAGGTGACAAGGATTCTATATTCAAATCTGGATCCAGGACAGAAAAGGGGTTTGACACAGTAGCCACACCCACAGCACTTCTTTTCAGTCTCTTGACCACTGGGCGGATTTTCCCAGATTTTGACACAACTTTGTGAAACACAGCTGCATTCTCTGCACACGGCATCCTTGCTTCCTAAGCTTCTTCCCCCGACACCGACCACTCTATTCTCTCAGAATCAGGAATAACCTGAGACATCCCTTCAGGGCTCTCCTCAACAGCCTCCTGACGGTATCCAGCCTCTTCCACAACACTGGAGACTTTAGCTAGTGCAGCCATAGCAGATACATCAGTAGCAACCCCCGTCTCAGCCCCAACAACAGGTTGGACCACCATTTCTTCAGACCCAGGGGCCTCAACAGTTTCCATTTCTTCAACCACCCGTCCTGCATTTGTACCAGAAACCTCTTTATTATTCATGGCCTTAAGCCTGGATTCAGCAACCAAGTCTGCGGCCACTTTATCTCTGGCCTGCATGTCCCGGATTAACTGCCTTCCACGCTCTTGCCTCTCCAACACAAATTGTTGCGTAATACTCAGACAGTTTTTACACACATGTTCATTGCTGCCACATAGGTCACAGTTAGGCGGAAAAGGACACATCCCGACCTCGTGTCCCGCTCTTCCGCAGTTCCTACATATAACTCCCACACCACAAGTTTCTCTTGTATGTCCATATCGATTACAAGAGCGACAAAAAGTAGGTTGACCAAAATATCTCAGATAGCCTTTATTCCCTCCAATAGAGAAATTTGCCGGGGGTTGCATAATACCACCAATGCCTTCAGGGTCAGGTCTAAACTTGACCCAATATTTTACATCACCATTAAAGACTCCATAGACATTTTTTTGTTCAATACCACCTTTGATAGAGGAACAATACCGAGTCAAAAAAGCCTTCACCAACTGTCTCTCCACAAAAGGGTTGTACATATGGACGATTATCGGCTTTTCAATGGTAGAAAAAAGAGGGTTCAAGGTAATATGTTTCATATTTTTATGACCAGAATTCGCCTTTAACAACTGGAAAACTTCTAGGCAGTATTCTTCTCTATAAAAAGAGACATCATAATTACCTGTTGATGGTGATTCTTGAATGCAATAGATTTTCTCCAGGTCTGCACCAGCCAATCCCATCAGAACTTTATCCAAGATATGCACCAGCTTCAAATTCTGCCTTTGTTCCGGGGACACGACCAGATGAATAGTATTCCTTATGGACGCCATCTTCACAAAAAAACAATGCCCAAGGCACCGGATCGCCACTCCACCGTCGAAAAAAAAATCCACGGACCGACCCTCCAGCTCAGACCAAGGCAATAAACCTTGATCTGAGCCAAAAGGCCGATAAGCGATAACCCGCTCGGCCTTGACAACGGGGCTGCTGTTAGCAAACGCAGAGCACTTCTCAAGGCAACAGTCTACAGGCCTCAGCCCCAAACACAGTCCGGGAGGCTTCTCTCTCTCACAAACCAGGGAAAACATGCGTCCTACGCGCTGGAATCAGCAGCATGCTCTACTTCGTGTTTTTCGTATCTGCATAGCTCCGCCCACAACTTCTGGTCACGCCTTTTCGTCGCACGAAATTCCTGGTGCCAAAGAACGCCAAGCAGAAACACGCATGAGGAGTGAATGGAGAGTAGTGTGAAGAAAAAATAAATAAAAAAGAAAGGCTGTATGCATTGTTGAGTGTTCCGTCAGGGCCCTTGTGATGTCATCCACTGACCTGACCTTACTTGACCTCTGCCCTGACAGGCCTCTTGTGACACGTGCAGTGTTCCGTCCATTGGCGAGACATGGCAGGTCCAGCTATTGCTGATACATGGGAAGTGCTGGACTACATTTTAGCCTACCTACAAGTCATCCGGTTTAAAAGATCCACAAGAGGGAGACACAGGCAAACAAACTTTACTTATTTAATAAAGCACTAGGAAAACAAAATTGGTTACATCAAGCAAACTTGCTACAAAAGGGTCAATTCTAAGGAACAACTCAGCAAACTGCCCAGGTGTGCACACCAGGCCCAAATCAAAACAGAGGTGCACGGAGTGGAGGTCCAAAAACGGCATTCAGGTGATAAGCCAATTAACACAACAATTAAGCCATCAATCTTAATTGGATTTGGACTGTGAGGAGAGGTGACTGGCTGGCTGGGTTGCTTGGTGCTGGAACAAACCCACACACAGGTGATGCAATTAAGAGATTGACAGGCTAGATGCAGCTGCACCAGGGATGCAGAAAGCAGCACAGCAAAACCCTCACAGAGGAAGGAGAAGCTGAAGTGCAGGACTGCTGAGGCAGGGCACAGCAACTTTCCACTTGCTTGCTGGAAGGATCCTTGACATCTATCACTCAATTTCATTCTGTTTTTTCATACTGGAATAGAAAGGGTGCACCGGTCCTGGAGGTACTGCAATACCAGGTCAATGCGTGGAGTGGACAGAGCAAGCTCTTTTTCCATCTCCCTGTTCGAAAAATCCATTTAATATATGGTCCCCAGATAGGGGACGTATCAGATATTAAACTGATAAGAACAGATTTTGATTGAAACACCTTTATTACAATCAGTCGTCATACATACATACGTTAGTACTGTGTCGCAGCACAGGCCACGAGTCAGTACATAAAAAATTACACGTATTCGTCTTTGCGAGCATGGCATTGTTATGTAAAGCACAGGCTACCCTACACTATACATCGCAATGAATGCTACACTAGCATACCTATTCAATCACAAAACCTCCCAACAAAAGCATTTAGACAGTGATGAGGAAAGAGGAAGTGGGAAGGAGGGGGTAGGGAGGGGGAATCACATGCCCAAAGCTTTATTGAGAGGACAAATACAAACGGGGGGAGAGGGGGGAAGGAGAGGGGTTTAGTCCTCTTCTTCTTCGTCAACGTCCGAGATGTTGTAGTCCCGCAACAGACTATGGATAAGTCTGCGGCAGTCCAGGACGGACTTGTTCTCCCTCCTGAGGATGAGCCGGTTCCTAGCAAACGAAATAGCGTCCTTAAAACAGTTCATAAGGTGTCAGGCCTCCTGGATGGCTCCAACAGTATGAATCCCAGGAAATAGTCCATACAGCACCGAAGTGCATTGCAAGCTGTTCCTGGGTACAGAGTCTTTGAGTTCATGTTCCAGGGCGTCCAACAGGCGCTGTGCAAAGGGGCACTCCCAAAACAGGTGATAAGATGTTTCCTCCACGAAAGGGCACCTGGGGCAGTTCCTGGTTTTGCACAGATTGCGGGCATGCATGAATGACCGGATGGGCAGTCCACCCTGAATGGCCATCCATGACAAGTCCTTATGCCCGTTGGTCAACCTGTTTGACAACACATTAGTCCAAACTGTCTCTACGGTGTCGTCCTGGATCCCTGGAATTGACTCCACCATGTCCTTTGCTCTGATGAGTTTGTGGATAGTTTTTGGCTTCCACAAGCCCTCTAGCTGGTGTTTCCTCACAAACCTGACGACGTCCCCGTAGAACCAGGGAGCGTGCCAGTTGTAAGGGATGGAGCTGTCCCACTTGTCCCAGCCCAGACCCCTCCAGAGGGGCAGGAGGAAAAAGCGAGACATAGCCTTGCCCGCAGAGTCGTTAGCAGTTCTCAGAGTCCGACGAACGCTGTCACAAACAAAGGCGATTCGCGGTAAAGTGGGCAGGTCCGGTATGCCCTTTCCGCCCTTGCGGGGCTCTTTGTACATGATGGCTCGTTTCACTCTGTCCATCTTAGATCCCCAGATGAAGCGAAAGACTGTCCTGGTGATGGCCCTGGAAACGGTGGCAAGAGGGGGCCATGCCTGTGCGGTGAATTGGAGCACAGGCAAAACTTCATTACGCAGGACGAGTGCTTTCCCTTCAATCGTGAGGTGTCTAAGGCTCCACAATCCGATTCTTTGATTGACTTTGGCCAAGCGTTCTTCCCAAGACTTGAGGGCTGCGCCTTCATTCCCGAACCAGACTCCCAGAATTTTGATGAAGCCCGATTTGATGGTAAATGGGAAGGGGGCAGAAGAGGCCAGTTGCCAGTCCCCGAAGAGCATGGCTTCTGACTTGCCGCAGTTGACTTTGGCCCCTGAAGCTTGTCCGAACTCCTCGCAGGTCTGGACGAGTGCAGTCACCGAACGCCGGTCGGCGCAGAAGACGGTCACGTCGTCCATGTACAGCGAGCACTTGACCTCGTGGTGTCCAGGTCCTGGTGCGGTGATCCCTCTGATCTCTCCATTCTGCCGGACAGACTCCGCGAAGGATTCTATAACGCAAACAAAAAGGAGAGGTGAAAGAGGGCAGCCTTGTCTGACCCCGGAGCGCACCGAGAAGGGGTCAGTCTTCCAGCCGTTCACCAACACCGTGCTGCAAATCTCAAAATACATCAGGTCAACAAAAGAACAGAACCTCCTGCCTAGACCTAGCCTGTGCAGCGCCTTGCCCATAAACTCATGAGAGACCCGGTCGAATGCCTTCTCCTGGTCCAGGCTGACTAGGGCGGCATGAACACGGCGGTCCTGGATGTAGTGCACCGTGTCTCTCACAAGAGCGAGGTTGTCTGCGATCCTGCAGCCTGGAATGCCGCAGGTTTGGTCACGGTGGACGATTCCGCCTATGACGACCTTCAGCCGGTTGGCCAGTACCTTGGCGAGGATCTTGTAGTCCACGTTCAGGAGAGAGATGGGACGCCAGTTTTTCAGGTCACATCTCTCCCCCTTCCGCTTATACAGGATTGTGATCATTCCTTCCCTCAAGGATGGGGGCATTGTACCCTCCACCACCATCTCCTCATAGAGTTCCAGCAGGTCCGGACAAATCACGTCCCCCAGCGCTACATAGAGCTCCGCTGGGAGGCCGTCACTGCCCGGGTCCTGCCGGACCTAAAGGATCTAGCGGCAGAGAGCACCTCTCCCACCGTCAGAGGGTCATCCATGGCCTCCGCACCTGTCGGATAAAGATGGTTAGTGATACCTGACAGGAATTTATCGGCGGCCTTCTGGTCGGTGTTCCTCAGGGAGTAGAGGTCGCTGTAGTAGTCTGTGACGACTCCCATTACTTCCTCCTTCCCTGAACGCATGTTGCCGTCTTTGTCTCGAAGTTCGTTCAGGGGCGTGTGGCCGGCGTGGAGTTTCCTGAAAAAGAACGAGTTACACTTCTCATCCTTATCCAGGTTTTCCACTTTGGAACGGAAGACGATTAGCTTGGATTGCTCCTCAAAGTGCCTTTTCAAGCTCTTTTTGGCCCCCTCCAGCTCCTCTCTAACGCTCCAGCCGCACCGGTGAAGGTCTTGCAGGGACCGCAGCTCACGCTGCAGCGCTCTGAAGGCCCTCTTCTTCTCACACGCCTGGTGTTGTTGCTTGGCCTGAAAGAAACAACAAAACTGGACTTTAACATATTCCCACCAGTCACTAGTCTGTTTAAACAAGCATTTGACACTCCGCCAGGCTATGTAGACCTCCCTAAGTTCCGCAAGCACATTCTCGCGATTCAGCAGGGCGCAGTTCATTTCCATGACCCTCAGCCGGGGGGGAACCCGGTGCCTAGGGTGCACTGGACCTGAATGGCCCTGTGATCGGAGAAGAAGCAAGGGACCATAGAGTGCCTACACTGCCTGACTGCCCGAGAGGGAAACACAAAGTCGATCCGAGAACGAAGTGAGCCATTGGGTCGGCTCCACGTGTAATTAATGGAGCCTTTCCCCATGGATCCCACAACGTCCTGCAGACGCGCCTCGGTCACCATCTCAATAAGCAGTTTGGAAGTGACATCAAGCTTGCTTGACGTCCCGGAGCTGCGTCCATCCTCCTCGATCGGGCAGTTGAAATCCCCGGCCATCACTACGGTCCTAGTGGTGGTGAGTTGCAATCGGAGGGCCTGGAAGAGCTCCAGTCGCTCACCCTTGTCAGGGGGGGCGTACACGTTGATGAGCCTAACCGGCTCTCGCGCCCAGGAGCCGTCTACGACAAGTAGTCTGCCGCAGACGAGCTCCTGGACGGAGTCAAGTGTGAACGCGTATCCCCTGAGGAGGATGGCAACCCCGGCCGACTTACAGTCGCCACCACCGGACCAGTAGGAGGGGCCGTGGGACCACTTCCTGGCCAGATGGTTGTGTGACCTAGAGGGGGGCAAAGAACACTCCTGCAACATGAACACGTCGGCAACCTGTGCAGTAAGAAAGGTTAGTACCGTCTGACGTCTGAACCTGTCCCTGATGCTCCTAACATTGATGGTAAAAAGGTTAAAATTCGCCATCATGTGAGAGAAAGAAAGAGGTTAGCGGAAACGATACATCTTAGTTACCACTCCGGTCGTCCGGCGGCTTCTCGGTCTCTTGTCCGCTGTCAGGGGGTTGCCCCTGCAACAGCGCAAAGTTGGCTACGATCTCCTCTAGGGTTATCTGTAGCCGTATCGGGTCGGCGGTTGCTCCGTTGGCCACTATTTCCTCCACCTCTGTCTCATCGAGGCTAACGGGGGGGGGGTGGAGGGTTTGCTCTTGGGGGTCCTCGTTGGTGGCCACCGGTTCTTCCGTCTGGTGCGGCTCCGTCCTCTACCTCAACCATCTTCTTTTTGGAGTGGTCAGCGATGGGGCTGTCCCTCTCCTTTCTCTTCCCTTTCCTGACCTCTGGGGAGACAAGAGGGGGAAAATCCTCGAAAGATAGGGCTGCGGCAGCTGGAGGAGGAATTAGTGCTGCTGCAGTGGTGACAATAGGGCAGGTTGGGCTTCGGGCGATGGAGGGTGCCACTGAGGTAATAAGCAGTTGGATAAGGGAATCCTCAGTGGTGGTGACGACGGGGCGGGGGGGGGGGGGCCGGGAGAGGGGGGGGGCGGAAGCGTGGCCTAGGGCAGGTGTCTGCCTACCCTCCTTCTGTTTGGACTCCTTCACTTTGGGTCTTGTTGCTGCCGGAGGTGCGGCTGCGGTGGGTTTCCCGCTGGCCGGTGCTCCAGCTGCTACCGCTGCCCAGGTGCGTTCTCTTTGTGGGCAGTCTTTATAGATGTGTGAAGCCAGTCCGCACAGGTTGCATGCCGCCTTCTTAGGGCAGTCCCAGGTTTCGTGCCCTGCCACACGACAGATCAGCAGGCCGCTTCCTTGCAGTCACTCAGCCTATGCCCCTTCTTGCCACATTTCCTGCAGGTCTGCGGCATGTCGGTGTAATAGATGAGCGCTTGGGAGTTGCCTAGCGAGAAGGTCGGGGGTAGGTGTTGCACTCCGTCCGGGTCTGTGGGGTCCCTGTTCAGACGGACGATGACTGACCACTTGCCGGTCCAGAAGCCGTTTCCGTCAAGGATGTGGGTGGGGTCCCTCATCACGGTGCAGAAACGCTTCAGGTAGGTCACGATATCCTTGGCTGGGATGTGTGGGTTCCGCATGGCGACGGTTACTCTCCTTTCTTCTCTCTGCACTGGGCAGCTGCCCACAAAGCGTCGAAACGGGGAGTCCGGCTGTGCGGCTTTCACCATCTCCCAGTACCTCTTGCAGATGGCCACGGAAGCGAAGGTTATCCAGAACACCCCAGCGAAGAGGGAGTGGATGCTCGTCACTTCCGGCTTGGCAAATCCCTGCTCCAGGACCATCTTCTTGCCGAACACATCCTGGCTCAGGTCCGGCGCTCTCCCGTCCACTTCCTTTAGCTTCAGGACGACCGTCTGCCTCATCCAGGGCTCCAGGGGAGGGGAGCCTGGACTGGGCTTCTGGGCCTCCTGTTGCTTCGGAGGGGCGGTCGCCACCGGGTCTGCAGCCAATGAAGTGGAGGCTGGAGGGTCCTGGAGGGTGGCCTTCCTTCCTTCTTTGGTCTTCTTCTTGGGAGGGATGGAGGTTGAGGTAGAGGCCATGGCTTCCTCCTTCTTCCTGCCTTCGTCTCCCAGGAACGTCTTCTTGCTGGGCGGAGCTTCTTCCGGGGGGGGGAGGGCGGAGCTTCTTCCGGGGGAGCGCTTCGCCGAGCCTCTTTTCCTCGTCGGGGTTCCCCGAGGCCGGAGTCTTCAGGCCTCGTCGAGTCTTCGCAAAGTCTTCTCCTGAATCGCAGTCGGAGAAGTTCTTCCAGGCGTCGTATTCGGGCTGTCGATATCCAAGTAAGTACTGTCTAACGTCGTACATCAAGACTATTAAGCCACAGGCCAAGAGGAGGTCAGAGACTAGAGCACTCAACACCCAATAGCAGCAGTGAGCTGAAGCAGAATTTAATCAACGATGCTCAAAGGCAGAGTGCAGGGGGTACCCACAAGGACCTGGGTCGGCAAGAAAAGGCAGACTGATAAGAACAGATTTTTTTTATTTTTTTTATAAACTATCAGGTTTGGTTAATATTAGCAACTAACGAGCTTTATAACCAAATCATCATATGGCTCTTTTTATTCAAAACATAACACAAAATTATCATATAACAAGCTTTTTCCATTTTTTAAACTTTCCAAACCCCTTCCGCATCAAAACTATCCCCTTTTTTTAAGTCCCACAAATAGCAAAGATACAATCTACTCAAAAACAACTTAACACATTCATCCACTCCCCATAACTCTCTCTGATAGACATATACATTCCTAGCATCCCATAATACTTCTTTCAGACACGTCATCACTAACCACAACACTCTACTCCTTTTTCTACCCGATAACCCAATCTCAAAGAGTACAAAAGCATATGTCAAAAAACTTATTCCAGTTAATTCCTTTATCAGTCTCCCTACTTTTTTAAACACTTCTTGGGCAAAATTGCAATTCCAAAATAAATGTAAAATACTTTCACATCCCCCACACCCTTGCCTCGGACAAACCTCACTCCTCACCAAATCCCGTCTCTTCTGTACCTCCCTCACAGGCAACGCCCCTTGCATACTCAACCATACCATGTCTCTTTGCTTATTAGTCATTCCATCCATACTGACATTCTTCCATACATTCTTAGCTTCTAATGAAGACAGCAAATTAATATCAGTTACCATCTCATCCTTCTTACACAAATTCAACACTTTCTTCTTGTCTTTCAAATCACTCACACTCAGGCTCAACAACTCATTCTTCTTCACAAATCTCTCCATACCGCTGTACCAAAAAGGGCAAATAAAGGCCACTGGTTGCCTCAAATTCCTTTCACACCATCCCAGTCTACAGAACAGCCAACCTCCAGTATACCTCATCATGCATGCTACTTTACCATCACCATTCAATAACCTCAACACATTCACCAGAAAATTAATACATACCGTATTTTTCACCGTATAAGAGGCACTTTTTCCCCCCCAAAAGTGGGGGGGAAATAGCAGTGCGTCTTATACGGCGAATGTAGCCGATTTTGCCTACTTTTCAATGATACACCCGCCGCGATTCCGTGCGGCGGGTGTATCAGCTGTGAGGGAGGAGGGGCTGGGGGCGGCATCTGCATTTATAATGACAGCGGGGCCCGTGCAGTGACCTTATTCTACTACACGGGCCCCGCTTACTGTATAATCATATCCCTAATAGTTAATCGTTGTATGCATGTAAAAGCATAATGAGCGATAATGATGAGCGCTGTCTATTACTTACAATTAGAAGCGCTCGCCGTTCGGAGCAGAGAGGAGGGAGGAGGCAGGCCGGGAGGACGAGCGCTGGCAGTGTGAGTCATACGTCACGTGCCTGCGCCGCCCACTTTATGAATGAAGCAGGCGGCGTGGGCGCATGAGGTATGACTCACACTGCCAGCGCCTGTCCTCCCGGCCTGCCTCCTGCCTCCTCCCTCCTCTCTGCTACCTACTGAGCGGCGAGCACTTGTAGTTGTAAGTAATAGACAGCGCTCATCATTATCGCTCATTATGCTTTTACATGCTTACAACAATTAACTATTAGGGATATGATTATACAGTAAGCGGGGCCTGTGTAGTAGAATACAGTCACTGCACGGGCCCCGCTGTCATTATAAATGCAGATGCGACCCCCACCCCCATTATAAAAGCAAATGCGACCCCCACACTTATGGAGGGGATCTGTGGATGACACATAGCATAAGATGCTATATATGTGTCATCCACAGATCCCCCCCATAACTATCATACACAGATCCTCATAACAGTGCCATCCAGAGAGGATCCCCCATAGGTGTCACCCACAGATCCCCCATAACAGTGCGTCACCCACAGATCCCCCATAACAGTGCGTCACCCACAGATCCCCCATAACAGTGCGTCACCCACAGATCCCCCATAACAACAGATCCCCCATAACAGTGTGTCATCCACAGATCCTCCATAACAGTGCGTCACCCACAGACTACAATTAGTTCAAAAGCGCACCTTTTGGTTCAAAATATTTTTTGTCCTATTTTCCTCCCCAAAAACCTAGGTGCGTCTTATACGCCGGTGTGTCTTATACGGCAAAAAATACGGTAAGTACATCTCAATATTTGGAAAATTTAACCCACCATTCTCTCTACACATCATCACAGTCGTACGCCTAACTCTCTCCATTTTCACACCCCACAAAAACTAAAAAAGAACTCGATTAATTTTCCTCAACTCCATACAGGTAGGAGGGAATACATTCCCGATATACAATAATAATGGTAAGATAACACATTTAATAATCAGTATTTTCCCCTGATATGTCAACTCCCGCAACTTCCAAAAATCCAATTTTTTTGCAATCTTGCTCCTCACTTCGTCCCAATTTCCATGACCATTCAACCGCTCATCAAACATAATACCCAACACTTTAATGCTATCCACCACTTTCACACCCAAATCCGATACCTCACATCCACCCCCAAAACACTTTACCTCACATTTACTCCAATTCACTCTAAACGCTGAAGCACCACAAAACACATTCGTAAGCAGTTTAGCTCTTTGTAATTCCGCTCTATTCTCACTTATCACACATACATCATCCATATATCCAAACACTTTCACACTCTTGCCGCCACTCCCAGGAACATTCACACCTCTAATAAACTTGTCCTTCCTCAGCATACAAAGTAATGGCTCCATGGCACAAATAAAAACTGCCGGTGATAACGGGCATCCCTGCCTAACACCTGATTTAACCCTGACTCTGTCACTCTCAATCCCATTCACCAACATTCGGCTCCCTATTTCCTCATACAAACTCCTCACAGCTCTAACAAACCTACTCGGAAACCCCATCCTCTCTAAAACTTCAAACAAAAACACATGAGATAGCCTATTGAAAGCTTTTTCGAAATCCAACGAAAAAACATTCACACTTCTATCCCTCTGCATACCATCCCATAAAACATCCCTCAACAGACTCAAATTACCAGAAATACTTCGCCCAGGCACACCACACACTTGCTCCTCTTTCACTACTTGACCAATCACTCGACTCATCCTCTTCGCTAACAATCTGGCATACCCCTTATAATCCACATTCAAAAGAGTGATTGGTCTCCAGTTACGCAAATTACTTTTAACACCTTTCTTGAAAATCAAAACAACTAACCCCTCCCTCATGGACTCACTAATTTTACCCTCCTCCCACATATATTTATACAATTCAACTAAGTCATTCCCTACCACATCCCAATATTTAGCATAGAATTCTACTGGATCTCCTCCACTAAACTACCCCTATCCTCCATCCCTACTTTCTCTTCCAAAGCACCTAGTACATCTTCCTCCAGACCCATATCCCTTGCCTTCTCTCTATACAACTCCTCATAAAAGTCCATCACTACTCTCTTGACTTCTTCACCACAAACCTCAACATCATTCATATCTTTCACCCTATCTAAATCCATCCTTGCATTCACCACTTTTTTAAAGAAAAATCTAGAACAACACTCATCCTTCTCCATTACATCCAGCTTGGCCTGAAATACAATTTGTTTCCCTCTATTACGCAATAATTCACTCATAATCTTTCGGCAAGCCCCATCTGTCGAACAGTTTCTGCGGACCTCTCACCGTTGTAGAAAACTGCAGGAGGAAAGCGCGCACCAAGTCCATCGGTGTATAAGGATTGTAAAGGTGAACGGTGATGGCTCTCTCCTCCATCAGGTAGGAAGGAAAGACCTCAAATTTGTGCAGAATAGAGGATGAATCATGCAATTTAATGGCCTTGACCTTCTCATAAACGGTGCAACAAATTCCTTCTTCTATAAGGGTTAAGTCGAAACAACCCACCTTTGGGAAGTCCTGTAAGCAGACGATGTAGCTGAAGTCCAAATTCAACACCTTCACGATCACTTCCTCCACGATGGTTTGACGTCCAATGCGATTCACATAATCTGGGTGCACCAGAAAATGGAGGGTATTCCTCACTCCTTCTCGCTCCATTGCGCAGCGTAGGCCAAGAACGATCACTTCTCGTTGTCTGGGGACTAGGCCGGCTAGCCCAATAGAAGCAAAGCTTCCAGTGCAGGCTATAAACCGGCACCTTCCACTAAGGCCGAGCGCCGGGTACCCCAGACACCTCTCAGCCAAGATCTCCTGTATAAATACACTTGATCTTAGCCAAAAGGCCGAGAAGCGATAACCCGCTCGGCCTCGACAACGGGGCCGCTGTTCGCAAACGCAGAGCACTTCTCAAGGCAACAGTCTACAGACCTCAGCCCCAAACACAGTCCGGGAGGCTTCTCTCTCTCACAAACCAGGGAAAACGTGCGTCCTACGCTCTGGAATCAGCAGCATGCTCTACTTCGTGTTTTTCGTATCTGCATAGCTCCGCCCACAACTTATGTTCACGCCTTTTCGTCGCACGCAATTCCTGGTGCCAAAGAACGCCAAGCAGAAACACGCATGAGGAGTAAATGGAGAGTAGTGTGAAGAAAAAAAAAAAAAAAGAAAGGCTGTATGCATTGTTGATTGTGATGTCACTGCCCCATTGTTGAGTGTTCTGTCAGGGCCCTTGTGATGTCATCCACTGACCTGACCTTACTTGACCTCTGACCTGACAGGCCTCTTGTGACACGTGCAGTGTTCCGTCCATTGGCCAGACATGGTTGGTCCAGCTGTTGCTGATACATAGGAAGTGCTGGACTACATTTTAGCCTACCTACAAGTCATCCGGTTTAAAAGATCCACAAGAGGAAGACACAGGCAAACAAACTTTACTTATTTTTTTTTTTTATATAATGTAATTTTATTTTTGTTTTTCAGCATACAAATAGTTTTCCATATAGCTCATAAGAAGGAACAGATAACATACATATTAACCAAATATTTGAAGTTTACAAGCATTTAAAATCTATTTCTTCATTAATCATATCAGTCAACTATCCCAGTTTTTATTCTGTTTCTTTTCACGTATCTGAAAACATTTACCGTCCCCTTCCTCGCCCACCCCTATCCCTCCCCACTCTCCCTTGGTTGTCCTGTGGTTGTCCTGTGGGGTTTCCATCTAATCCATCTTTCCTAATCCATCTTCCGGGGTTCATTACCTATTCCGTTTCCGTTCCCTATCAGTTTGTTTTACAGGCGTATTCATATCTATGCACCCTTTCACATAGGTTTTTCCATTCTTCAATATTTGGTGGTCTATCTGCTCCCCACCCTCTAGCCACTACGACCCGGGCCAACATTAAGTTTTTGGTCCATTTCATTTTAATTTTTCTTTCCAAACCACTTTTCCTAATATATCCAAGCACTGCGGTCGAAATCTCTAGTGGCACGGAGCCCCCAGTTGTTCTGGTAAGCTCCTGAAAGACCTGAGTCCAGAAAATCTGCATGGGGGGACAATACCAGATCAGGTGTATAAAATCTGCGTTATTTGTCTTACATTTCCAGCACCTAGAGTCCTCTGTTTTATACATTCTATTCAACACCCACGGGGTGATATAGGTTCGGTGAAGGATAAAAAACTGTATCAACCGAAAATTACTCGATAATGTGCTTCCTTTTATACTTCTGTAGATATATCTCCAATCTAAAGTGTTAGAATCCACCTCCAGTGCCCATTTAATTTCACTATTAAATTTCGTCACCCCCCCTAATACCCTTTTAATTTTTTTTATATATCTGTGAGATTGATAATTTCTTGCCGATACTGTAATTACAGAAACCGGCAAATTCCGAGTGTTCAGTAACTAAATACTCTTTATTTTTAGTTGACTCAAATGCATGTTTTAATCGAAAATATCTAAACCGTGTGAGAGTATCCAGTTCTATACTAAGCTCCATTTCCTCTAATGCACTAATCTTTCCTTCCACCGCAATCTGTGATATATACTTAATACCATTTTTTTTCCAAAATGTATAATCATCTAACCCCTGAAACTCACTTAAATTTAGATTCCCCCATATGGGGGTAAACTCTAGTGAAAAATTTATTCCCAATAACTTTTTAACTTTAGCCCATACTAAGTGCATCATTTTGCTGATTGGACAATTCCTACCCTTCAATTTAATACTCCCAGTTTCCAGAAGACTAATCACATTGTATTGGAGCCCTTCGAACTCGCCCATCAAGAAGTGACGTATTCTGTCATCTCTGTAACCTCTGAAACAGGGAACCGACAGACCCCCATCTTCTTCATCCAACCATAAATATTTTTGTTTCAACCTAACCCTTTTTTTCCCCATATAAGGTCGTTTATCATTCCTTCCAGTGCCTTAAAAGAGCGATCCCCTATCCACACCGGGCATGATGACTTAACATAAAGAATCTGTGGTAACAGGACCATCTTAATAATGATGATTCGGTCCGCCTGCCGCATCAAAAGTTTTTGCCAAATACTTATTTTATTTTTTACCCTTTTAATCAGAGGGGAAATATTGAGTTCTATATACTCCTGAACCCGGGAACTGATTTTTATACCAAGGTATTCAAATGCTTCTGTAGGTTTTAATATCTTCACATTTATATCCCTTCGCTTAATTTCGTGGCCAACTGGGAGCAGCACCGACTTCATCAAAAACTTTACTTATTTAATAAAGCACTAGGAAAACAAAATTGGTTACATCAAGCCAACTTGCTACAAAAGGGTCAATTCTAAGGAACAACTCAGCAGACTGCCCAGGTGTGCACACCAGGCCCAAATCAAAAGAGAGGTGCACGGAGTGGGGGTCCAAAAACTGCATTCAGGTGATATCCAAACACTTCATTCAGGTGATAAGCCAATTAACACAACAATTAAGCCATCAATCTTATTTGGATTTGGACTGTGTGAGGAGAGGTGGCTGGCTGGCTGGGTTGCTTGGTGCTGGAACAAACCCACACACAGGTGATGCAATTAAGAGATTGACAGGCTAGATGCAGCAGCACCAGGGATGCAGAAAGCAGCACAGCAAAACCCTCACAGAGGAAGGAGAAGCTGAAGTGCAGGACTGCTGAGGCAGGGCACAGCAACTTTCCACTTGCTTGCTGGAAGGATCCTTGACATCCATCACTCAATTTCATTCTGTTTTTTCATACTGGAATAGAAAGGGTGCACCGGTCCTGGAGGTAGTGCAATACCAGGTCAATGCGTGGAGTGGACAGAGCAAGCTCTTTTTCCATCTCCCTGTTCGAAAAATCCATTTAATATATGGTCCCCAGATAGGGGACGTATCAGATATTAAACTGATAAGAACAGATTTTTTTTCTTTTTTTTTTAAACCATTCAGTTTAATAATACGAGCTCTCAAATACATAGTCTCGATATCTGAAAGACATCACCAGAACTGTAACAAGCTCTTATCACAACATCATCATGGTTATCTTTTTTTATTTATTTAGCAGAAATTTCCATTTTTTTATTTTCCAAAAACCCTCACTATCTAAACCACCACCGTACTTACTATCCCATCTATACACAAAAAATAACCTAGATAACACAAGATTCACACACTCCTGTACAAACAACTCCCTCTTAAAGACCAACAAATTCCTCACATCCCATAGACTTTACATCATGCAAACCACAATAAACCATAACAACCTAGTATTCTGCCTTCCATTTGCACCCATACCAAACAGAGCCACTTTCGTATTTAACTGTGTAACCCCCGTCAATTCTTTTGTCAATCTTCCCATTCCATCCCATACTTCCTTTGCATACTTACACTCCCAGAACAAGTGACTCACACCTTCACTGTCTCCACAACCATCTCTCGGGCACACCTCAGATCTAACCAAATCTCTTTTCTTCTGTACCTCTCTCACCGGCAATATATTCTGCAAACCCATCCACACAATATCTTTCTGTCTATTCGTAGTGCCTTTAATTGACAATTTCTTCCATACATTTTCTGCCTCCCATGACCTTAAGTTTACAATATCACACGCAACCTCATTCTTCCTTAAAATATTCGAAACATAATTCTTATTTTTAAACTCACACATCTTAACACTTAACAAATCATGCTTCCTAATGAACACCTCAATCACCGAATACCATTTTGGACACGCAAAAGCCACCGGCACTCTCGCATCTCTTTTCTTCCATCTCAAACCATACATCATCCATCCTGCCATGTACCTCATCATATACGCACACTTACTTTCTTTCCCAACTAGAACCACAAAGGTTTTAATATAACATAAACCAAAAAAAATCTCAAAATTTGGAAATTCCAAACCCCCATTCTCTTAGTTTATACAAAAACACTCTCTCTGCAATTTTTCCATTCTACTCCCCCCAAAAAAGGAAAAAATCATTTTCTCTACTTTTTTAAACTTCGTTAAATTCCGAGGATACACACTATACACAAACCATATAATCGGCAAAACCACAGATTTTACAATCAGAATTTTACCAGTCATACTCAACTCTCTCAACTTCCAGAAATTCAACTTTCTTTCTACTCTTTTCCCACATTCATCCCAGCTTTCATAGAAACATAGAAACATAGAATGTGTCGGCAGATAAGAACCATTTGGCCCATCTAGTCTGCCCAATATATCTGAATCCTATGAATAGTCCCTGGCCCTATCTTATATGAAGGATAGCCTTATGCCTATCCCATGCATGCTTAAATTCATTCACTGTATTTGCATCTACCACTTCTGCGGGAAGGCTATTCCATGTATCCACTACTCTCTCAGTAAAGTAATACTTCCTTATATTACTTTTAAACCTTTGCCCCTCTAATTTAAAACTGTGTCGTCTTGTGGTAGTTTTTCTTCTTTTAAATATGCTCTCCTCCTTTACCGAGTTGATTCCCTTTATGTATTTAAAAGTTTCTATCATATCCCCTCTGTCTCTTCTTTCTTCCAAGCTATACATATTAAGGTCTTTTAACCTTTCCTGGTAAGTTTTATCCTGCAATCCATTTATCCTTCATCCCCATTCAATTTATCATTCAATAAAACTCCCAACACTTTAATTGGTCCTTCTTCACATTTCACATCATCCATTTTAATCTCAGCATCTCCAAAACATTTAAAGGAACATTTGCCCCAATTCACTTTAAATCCTGATCCACCACAAAACAAATCCAAAATCAACCTTCCTCTCCTCATAGCAGCCATATTTCCATTCACTATTACAATATCATCCATATAACCTAATACACTCACATACTTTCCCATACTACCTGGAATTAACAAACCTCTCATTACTTTATCTTTTCTAACCATACACATCAGTACCTCAATCACACTAATAAATAAGACTGGGGACAATGGACATCCCTGTCTAACTCCCGATTGTACTCTAATTTTTTTACTCAGATTCCCATTGACCAAAATCTTACATCCCACTCCATATAAACACCTCACACACTTCAAAAAATTCCCGGGATAACCCATTTTCTTTAACACCTCAAACATAAACTCATGCGCTACTCTATCAAACGCCTTCTCAAAATCCACTGACAACAACATACATTTCTGTTTTCTACTTTCACAATCCCCAATCAAATCTCTTAACAAAAACAAGTTCTCTGACATACTCCTCCCAGGCACAGCACATACTTGGTCTTCTTGCACCACCTTACCAATCACTTCACGCATACGATTTGCTAAAATTTTACTAAAAACCTTGTAATCCGCATTCAATAAAGTAATTGGTCTCCAATTATTCAAGGACTTTTTCTCACCTTTCTTAAAAATCAACACAACCACACCATCTTTCATTGATTCTCCCAGAACACCATTCTCCCACATAAATTTGCATATTTTACAAAGATCTTCACCCATCCATTCTCATGCTTTAACATACAATTCTACAGGTAACCCATCCATTCCAGGTGTTTTATTTCTTTTTGCTCCAAATACAATCTTCTTTATCTCATCCAAAGTAATCTCTTCACTCAAAAGCTCTCCATCTTCTCTGCTTAGTTTATTTTCTACATTCTTCAGCATTTCATTCATCAAACCAACATCTATTCGCTTTCTTCCATACAAAGTTGAATAAAAATCTTCTATCACCCCCATCATCTCCACCCCATCCACACTTATCCCTAAATTATTAAAAATTCCACTCATTTCTTCTTTCTTCCCACACACTTTTTTAAAGAAAAATCTTGTACACTTTTCGTCTTCCTCCAAGCATTCAACTTTTGCACGAAAAATAATTTCTTTCCCTTTCCTCCTCATCCACTGTTTTTGCTCTTCTTTAACCTTTTTAATTAAATCATCTACATCCACACCCAACCCACCTAATTTTCTCAACCAATCCAATCTTAAATTCAACTCATTATACATATTTCTTGACATTCTAGCCTTCTTATAGCTCCATTTTTTAAAGAAAATTTTCATTCTCCCTTTAGTCCATTCCCACCACTTCAAAATATCTTCAAAATCATTCATTCTTTCCCTCCAAAACATATAATTTTTCTTAAAAGCATACATTACCCTTTCATCATCCAATAAACTCGTATTCATTTTCCACACCCCACACCCATATATGTTTTTCAACTCACCTTCCACACCGACTTTCAGATAAACATGGTCTGAAAAAAACACTTCATTCTGAGCATAACTTATACACTTAAGACATTTAGAAATACAAACATAATCGATCCTTGAGACTATACCCCCTCTATCGGCTTTATATGTATGCGGTGGTGGTTTCCCCAAACTTGCCTCTGCCGTATCTAGAAGGGAAAAATCTTTAATTAGTTGATTTAATTTTTTACCAGATATATCACACTTCTCCCCTTCAGTCGTACAATTAAAGTCCCCCACAAACACAATCGGCATTCTCCCTAACAAAAACACATTCAACTTTTCCAACAAGTTCACTCTCTCCTCTTTTTTTGTTGATCCATACACATTTACAACTTTCAACCTCCAATTTTTATATTTTACTTCGGCCACTAAACATCTTCCTGCCTCCACCACTGTATAGGACACTACACTCATTTCTCTATTCATCAACAAAATTCCCACCCCATCATTCCTATTATCATTCGTCCCAGACCACACAGATTCCCCATAAGGCCACTCTTCCGCCTTTAAAGACTCAGAAATTCCACATTCCTGGAGACAGATGATATCCGCCCCTTGATCCTTTAAGAAATCAAAAATCACCACTCTTCTTGTCCTAGCCGTCAGCAGTCTCACATTTACGGATAGGACATGAAAGGCAAGTCGTCTTTCCATAGCTTACACCATCTTATTATATACTTTCCAACCCGCCATCTGGATATCATCCTAACTCTCCTTGAGGGAGGAAGCCTTGCATACAGTCCCCAATCCCTGCTCTGTCTAAAAAAAGGTGAGTATTAGGGGAATCTGAAGGGAAGGTTCTCTCCTCCTCCAGGCTACCATTATCACTGAGTGGTGACAGTACACTCCTGGGTCTCTTCAAGGCCATCTCCTCACATTCATCTTCCGAAGCAAGGGATCTTTTAGTGAGATCCCCCTGAACCTCTGCTTGACCACAGGGAATTTCATTGTCCTCGCTGTCCGCCATGGCCGAGAACTCGGTCACTGCCATATCCGATTCTCCCTCGCCCTGCAACCCTGTCACCTCATCAGAAGGAACGTTAAACAGTGAGTCCAGGGTAAATTCCATCCCCTCATGCGCCTCTGTCTCAGACACAACAGAAACCTGCTGTGGTACAGTCGGCGCCAGAAGGCTGAGGTCTCTCCACGACGGGAGTCCTGGAGGTACTTCCAGGGTCCCCCCTCAAAGCATCCGAATAGGATTTTTTTGCCATAGGGTTCATAGGGCATTCTTTGAAAATATACCCTGCATTCCCACACACATTACATGTTTTGGGGTTAGAGCAGGACCCAGCCAAATTACCCTCTTGATTGCAACGGGAGCATATAAGTCTTGTCTCTCTGCAATTGTCCGCAGTATGGCCAAAAATTTTGCACTTTCAGCAGAAACTCGGACCACCTTCAAAAAATAACAAGCCTCTATCTCTTCCGATAGCAAAAGACTCTGGTGGGTATGTCATACCCCCAGCACAGGTCGGATCGATTTTAAATCTGACGAAAAACTTATGCTTTCCTGTCCATAATAATTCAGAGTTTAAAACCTTATGGATATATTTAATATCCGCGCAGAATCTCTGTAGGAAAGCAGTGATGCATTCGACAGACACATAGGGTTGTACATGTAAACAACCAACGGCACACCATTATTGTATAGTAATGTAAATGTTAAGCCATCCAACTCAGGATTGTACTCATGATCCTTAAGGAACATATGCAAATTTTGACAGGCCTGCACACATGACAAGTCCAGAGTATAGCGCCCTCTCCTAGGATCTTGTAGACAAAGAATATCCTCTTTCCTCACATGCAAGACATTAAAAAGTACCTCTTGAACAAGATGTTTCAGGGTGAATTTCTCCTTTTTCTCCTCCTCAATGTCGATCCCGAATGCGTTACGGACCCGGAATTCTCCGGTCCCAGCAGGGCATATAATCACACCCATCTTGGCGCCTTGTGCCGACCGCCGTCCGTCCTCCGTCGATCGCCTTCTCAAACCTCAGCCTTGGCTGCGTCCGGACAAGCCATGATCGCAGCCAAAAGGCCGAGAAACGATAACCCGCTCGGCCTCGACAACGGGGCCGCTGTTCGCAAACGCAGAGCACTTCTCAAGGCAACAGTCTACAGGCCTCAGCCCCAAACACAGTCCGGGAGGCTTCTCTCTCTCACAAACCAGGGAAAACGTGCGTCCTACGCGCTGGAATCAGCAGCATGCTACACTTCGTGTTTTTCGTATCTGCATAGCTCCGCCCACAACTTCTGGTCACGCCTTTTCTTCGCACTAAATTCCTGGTGCCAAAGCGCGCCTAGCAGAATGACCGATAAGAAGTCAATGGAGAGTAGTGAGAGAGAAAAAAAAAATAAAAATAAATAAATAAAAAAGGTATCTATGCATTGTTGATTGTGATGTCACGGCCCCATTGTTGAGTGTTCCGTCAGAGCCCTTGTGATGTCATCCAGTGACCTGACCTTACTTGACCTCTGACCTGACAGGCCTCTTGTGACACGTGCAGTGTTCCGTCCATTGGCAAGACAAGGCAGGTCCAGCTATTGCTGATACATAGGAAGTGCTGGACTACATTTTAGCCTACACAGTCATCCAGTTTAATGGATCCACAAGAGGGAGACACAGGCAAACAAACTTTACTTATTTAATAAAGCACTAGGAAAACAAAATTGGTTACATCAAGCCAACTTGCTACAAAAGGGTCAATTCTAAGGAACAACTCAGCAGACTGCCCAGGTGTGCACAACAGGCCCAAATCAAAAGAGAGGTGCACGGAGTGGAGGTCCAAAATCTGCATTCAGGTGATATCCAAAAACTTCATTCAGGTGATAAGCCAATTAACACAACAATTAAGCCATCAATCTTAATTGGATTTGGACTGTGAGGAGAGGTGACTGGCTGGCTGGGTTGCTTGGTGCTGGAGCAAACCCACACACAGGTGATGCAAATAAGAGATTGACAGGCTAGATGCAGCAGCACCAGGGATGCATAAAGCAGCACAGCAAAACCCTGACAGAGGAAGGAGAAGCTGAAGTGCAGGACTGCTGAGGCAGGACACACTCAATTTCATTCAGTTTTTTTTTATACCAGATTAGAAGGGGTGGGCCGGTCCTGGAGGTACTGCAATACCAGGTCAATGCGTGGAGTGGACAGAGCAAGCTCTTTTTCCATCTCCCTGTTCGAAAAATCCATTTAATATATGGTCCCCAGATATTAAACTGATAAGAACAGATTTTTTTTTTTTAAAACCACATCAGGTAAGTCTTTAAGCACTCAAAATACATCTTCTTGGTATCTTAATGACAACACCAAATCATTATTGATTGCTTTAACTTCATCATCGTGGTTATCTTTATTTTATTTGACAAGAAATCTCCATTTTTTGTGTTTCCAATAACCTTCACTTACTAAACCACCAGGACAATCTTAATGACAACACCAAATCATTATTGATTGCTTTAACTTCATCATCGTGGTTATCTTTATTTTATTTGACAAGAAATCTCCATTTTTTGTGTTTCCAATAACCTTCACTATCTAAACCACCACCATACTGTCTATCCCACCTATATATAAAGTATAGTCTTGATAACACAAGTTTCACACTTTCCTTTACAGACCACAATTCTCTCTTAAAAACCCATAAATTCCTTGTATCCCACAGACTTTCCATCACGCAAACCATAATGAACCATAATAACCTAACATTCTGTTTACCATTTGCTCCAATACCAAACAAAGCTACTTTCCCACTCATATATGTAACACCTGTCAGTTCCTTTACCAAGCCTCCCATTCCTTTCCATACTTCTTGTGCATACTTACATTCCCAGAACAAATGACTCACACTTTCACAATCCCCACAACCATCCCTTGGGCACAATTCAGACCTTATTAAACCTCTCCTTTTCTGTACTTCTCTTACCGGCAACACATTTTGCCAACCCATCCATACGATATCTCTCTGTCTATTCGAGACTCCTTTAATCGCCAATTTACCCCATACTTTCTCCGCCTCACACAACCTCAACCCATGAATATCACATGCAATCTCTTTTTTACGCAGTAGATTCATTACATACTTCTTATTTTTAAATTCCTCCATTTTAACACTCAACAAGTCATGTTTTCTTATAAAAATCTCTATCAACCCATACCATTTTGAACACACAAAAGCAACCGGCACCCTTACATCTCTTTTCCTCCATCTCAAGCCATACAACATCCATCCTGCCATATATTTCATCATATAAGCACATTTAATTTCCTTCCCAATCATAACCACAAAAGTTTTAATGTAACACAGACCAAAAAAAATCTCAAAATTCGGAAACTCCAATCCTCCATTCTCTCTTAACTTATACACATATTCTCTTTTAGCTTTTTCCATTCTACTTCCCCATAAAAAAGTAAACACCAATTTCTCTATTTTTTTAAATTTTAACACATTCCCCGGATACACTACATACACAAACCATACAATTGGCAAAATAATTGCTTTTACTATCAGAATCTTACCAGTCAAACTTAATTCTCTCAGCCTCCAGAAATTCAACTTTCTATCTGTTCTTTTCCCACATTCATCCCAGCTTTCATCTCCTTTCATATTATCATTAAATAAAATCCCCAACACTTTGATAGGTCCTCTTTCCCAATTCACACCTTCCATCCTAACCTCACTATCCCCAAAGCATTTAAAAGAACATTTATCCCAATTAATTTTAAATCCCGATCCACCACAAAACAAATCCAGAGTCAATCTTCCTCTCCTCCTTGCAGCCATATTATCATTCACAATTACAATATCATCCATATAACTTAAAACATTCACATATTTCCCTTTACTTCCTGGTATTAACACTCCTCTCATTACTTTATCCTTTCTCATCATACACATCAAAACTTCAATTACACTAATAAACAACACTGGTGACATTGGGCACCCTTGCCTTACCCCAGACTGCACACTTATCTTTTGACTTAGATTACCATTTACCAGAATCTTACTTCCCACTCCCTCATACAAACTCCTCACACACCTCAAAAATGTTCCCGAATATCCCATTCTCTTTAACACTTCAAACATAAAATCATGCGCTACCCGATCAAATGCTTTCTCAAAATCTACTGATAATAGCATACATTTCTGTTTTCTATTTTCACAATCTCCAATCATATCCCTCAACAAAAACAAATTCTCTGTCATACTTCTCCCTGGCACAGCACACACCTGATCTTCTTGCACTACTTTCCCAACCACTTCACGCATACGATTTGCTAACACCTTGCTATAAATTTTGTAATCAACATTCAATAAAGTGATAGGTCTCCAATTACTCAAATGCATTTTCTCACCTTTTTTGTAGATCAATACAACCACCCCTTCTTTCATTGCATCACCCAGAACTCCATTCTCCCACATAAATTTGCATACTTCAGTGAAATCCTCTCCCATCCATTCCCATGCTTTTACATACAACTCTACTGGTATCCCATCATTCCCTGGTGTTTTACTTCTTTTGGCTCCAAAGACAACTTTTTTAATCTCACCCACAGAAATATCCTCACACAACAACTCCCCATCTTCCTTACACAATTTTTCTTCTATACTCTTTAAAGCTTCACTCATCAAACTTTTATCTACTCCTTTTTTTGCATACAAATTTGCATAAAATTTCTCCACCTCACCCATCATTTCTTTCCCACTCACACACTCTCCCAAATTATTTAGAACCTCACACATATCATCCTTCTTTCCACACACTTTTTTAAAGAAAAATCTCGTACATTTCTCATTTTCTTCCAAACATTCCACTTTTGACCGAAAAATTATTTCTTTCCCTTTTTTCTCAATAAACTGTTTTAGATCTTTCTTAGTCTGCTCAATTAAATCATCCACATCCACTCTTAATCTACTCAGTTTTCTCAACCACTCTAATCTCATATTCAATTCCTTATATATAATCCTCATTCTTCTTGCTATTTTACATCCCCATCTTCTGAAAAAAACTTTAATTCTACCCTTCACCCACTCCCACCATTTCAAAATATTTTCAAACCCATCCATCCTACTTCTCCATTTCATATATTCAATTCTAAATGCATTCATTACCCTTTCATAATCTAATAAGCTTATATTCAATTTCCAACAACCTTTCCCATATATATTTTCAATATTACCTTCCACACAAACTTTTAAACACTCATGTTCTGAAAAGAATACACCATCCTGTACATAACTTACACACTCCAAATTTTTAGAAATAAAAATAAAATCGATCCTTGATTCTACTCCCCCTCTATCAGCCTTGTATGTGCTTGGTGGTGGTTTCCCCAAAAACGTTTCTGCTGCATCTAGAAAAGAGAGGTCATCAATTAATTGTTTTATTTTTTTCCCTGACACATCTCATTTTTCGCCTACAATCACACTATTGAAGTCACCTACCAAAATAGTCGGGATTCTCCCTAATAAAAAAACACTCAATTTGTCCAACAGCTCCATTCTCTCTTCTTTTTTTGTTGAACCATAAACATTAATTACTTTAAATCTCCATTTTTTATACCTGATCAGTACCACCAAACATCTCCCTGGTTCAACCACCGTATAAGAATCCACATGCATACTTTTATTTCTCAACAAGATACCCACACCATTATTTCTATTTTCACTTGACCCTGACCACACAGATTCACCATAAGGCCATTCATCCTCATTTAAAGACACAGATATTCCACACTCCTGTAAGCAGATAATATCTGCTCCTTGGTTTTTCAGATAGTCCAAAACTACTGCTCTTTTTGCTTTGGACTTCAAGAGCCTTACATTTAAGGATAGGACATGTAAGGCAACTCTGCTTTCCATGCCTTGTACCATCTAATTATATATTTTCCACATCTCCATCTTGCAATCATTCGTACTCTTCTTGAAGCTGGTAGTTTGGCATACAGCCCCCAGTCTCTACTCCTTCTAAAAAAAAAGGACCTGGTTAGGGGAATCAGAGGGGAAAGTTCTGACATCAGTGGGGCTGCCATCATCACTGAGAGGTGACAATGCAGGCCTAAACTTTTTTGAAAGGTTCTCCTCACTTTCTTCATCTGACCCCGATGGTCTTTTGGTGAGATCACCTTGCTCACACACTTGTCCACAGGGAATTCCGCTTTCTTCACTGGGGCTAAGGGGCTAAATTATTTTTCCGAGTCTGGACGAACGGGTAAGCTTTTAGCTAGAATAATCTCACAACAAGATAAGAAAAATCAATCTATTACCTTGATCCGGAACACAGAGGGGGAAATTATAATAGATTCAGAAGGAATCAGGAACACTTTCCTGCACTACTTTGCTCAGATATATAAACCCTCTTCTGGTTTGACATCTGAACTGGCAATGCGGTTCTTGGAGAAAATTCCACTATGCACCTTAAATGAAGCTCAAATAGAATATCTGGAAGAGGAATTGTCTCTTTCAGAGCTGCAGGAGGCCCTTGGGTCCATTTCGGGGAACTCATCGCCAGGTTTGGATGGCCTGCCATATGAGGTTTACCGCAAGTACAGCGATGTGATTCTCCCTCAGTTGCTAGAGGTTTTTTCCCAAGCAACACAGGGAGGGGGATTACCAAATTCCATGATGGAGGCTCTCATTGTTTTAATTTTAAAAAAGGATAAAGACCCGGCAGAATTGAGCTCCTATAGACCAATCTCCTTATTAAACACTGACGCTAAGATACTATCCAAAGCTCTGGCTAGAAGGCTGTCGCGGGTCATATCAACCATTATCCACCCAGATCAAAATGGCTTTATGCCAAAAAGGGGTACTCAGCATAATTTGCACTGATTATTTACGAATATTCAGTCCCCGGGAGGTGGTGCTCGCTCCATCCTGTCGTTGGACGCTACCAAAGCCTTCGACAGGGTGGAGTGGACTTTCCTCTGGGAGGTAATGAAAAAAATGCATTTTGGCCCAAAATTTATGGCAATGATTCAGCTGTTATACAACTCCCCAGTTGCTAGGATTTAGATTAATGGGACGATGACAGAGAGTTTCATCTTAGGAAGAGGTACCCGTCAAGGCTGTCCCCTCTCCCCCCTGCTATTCAATATTTATATCAAACCTTCAGCAACTAGTATAAGGCAGGACCCAAAGGTGGTGGGCTTCGGCATAAAGGGGAAGTATGATCATGTTTCACTCTACGCAGATGATATCCTGGTTTTTATGCATCAAACAGACACCACTCTCCCTCGTATAATGGACCTGGTTGGTCTCTTCTCCAATCCATCTGGCTTGGAGATCAACTGGGATAAGACCGTTCTCCTTCCTATAGACGAGCTGCGTGGCGAATGGGATAATCAGTTAACGATCTCTGATTCAATAAAATACCTGGGGATAACAGTTTCTGCCAAACCGCATGAATATCTACAACTAAATCTGAATCCGCTGTTGATGAAGTTGAGGGCTAAAATTAAGGTATGGCAAAAAATTCTGCTTTCTAGAGCGGACAGAATTTCATTAATAAAAATGGTAGTACTGCCCCAGGTTCTCTACATTCTGCGCAACTCGCCTGTATGGATCGCAGATAAGTACTTCAGATTGATAGACCGGATGCTCAATGATTTAATATGGGGGAGGAAGCGCGTGAGACTAAAGGCACTCTATTTTTCTATGCCCTATGAGCGGGGAGGTCTCAACCTCCCCTATTTTAGGGGTTACTTTATGGCCTCCCAATTATGTCTTTTTAATGACTGGGAAAATAGCCCTCTCTGCAGCAGAGTGGTGAAAGACTCAGGATTCTCGGATTTCTTTACCGTATTGGAGTCTGATTATCTATTAAATACACTGAGCAGGTACACACTTTTCTGCAGAATGGCTATGAGGACTTGGCTGGCCATAAGGAGCTGGTGTGGAGTTAAGGCGTCACTTATTTGTACCCCATTATGGCACAACTCAAAGCTCCTTAATTTAAATGATTTAAACTGCTGCCAGTATTGGAGGACCAAAAATGTTCAGTATCTACACCAAGTGGTCAGTGATGGACAAATATTGCCCCTCATGGAACTAAAGCAAAGGGCAAATTTAGGTGAGGTGGTTTGGTTTCCATATTTTCAACTGAGGTCAGCACTATCTTGCACTTCGGACAGTCATTTTTTTATTAATACTCATGTATTTTTACACAATCTAATTTATAAGAAAACTGACACGAGAATTAAAGTATCGCATTGCTATAAGCACTTAATGAATAATTTTTTTTCGGATGTTCTCTCTCCAGGACAGAGAGCCTGGTCCTCTCTACTTTCAGAGGTGGGTTTTCCAAACTGGGAGAACATGGGGGAAAGTTTAAAGTTGGTCTCACATAATTTCAATCACATTGTCGTACAATTTAATATTTTGCACAAAATTTATGTGACACCCACATGGCTATATAAAAGAGGTCTTAGGGCCTCCTCTGATTGCCCACGCTGTGGCGATCCCGGGGCAGATCATTTACACCTGTTCTGGGACTGCCCAACGGTGAGCAGATACTGGAGCCTGGTCCAAAATAATCTGGCTCGTAAACTTAACATCTCTGTCCCTTTGTCCCCCAGGATATGGGTCCTGGGGGATTTATCGGAGCTCAACTGTCAGCCTACAAAACGCTGACTGTTGATCAAGGTTATGTTCTTGGCTAGGCTCCTGATCACTAGATTATGGTTTTCCTCTTCCGCTCCAGAGTGCAACAACTGGCTGGGCCTGGTTGAGAAAGTGAAAACCTATGAAAAGATTTTGTACAAACAAAGAGGATCCTACTTGAAGTGGAATAAATTGTGGAAAGACTGGAACAGGGTTAATTAATCAGAACCTTTCTCCCCCCTTTGGCTTTATAAAGTTTTTTTTTTCTCTTCCTTCCTGCAAAGGGGGGGGGGGGGTTGGCGAAGTCTGCTCTCTTCTATGTGTACTGCACTGGAGTAGAATATGAAGTTATATTGGAGTATTGGAGTATCTCTAGGAATGTTGGAGGATGGCAGGACCCTCCGGCATTAAATAATGGAAAAAAAATCTAAGAAGATGCTTAGCCCATCCGCTTTATTAAGCTTAGGATGTTGGGCAGATCCTGTCGATCTTACCAGCAAGAGATCTCCACCTGTTTTTTTTTATTTATTTTTTTAGGTTTATATAATTCTTGACATTTGTATGAAATTAATGTCACTCATGTTCATAGATTAGAACTGACGGACTTATGGATTTTATAATATTGCAAAGTAATATGGATATAAAGTTTTGTATTATAACAATAAAATATTTTGAAAAGGAAAAAAAAAAAAAAAAGGATAGGACATGTAAGGCAACTCTGCTTTCCATGCCTTGTACCATGTAATTATATATTTTCCACATCTCCATCTTGCAATCATTCGTACTCTTCTTGAAGCTGGTAGTTTGGCATACAGCCCCCAGTCTCTACTCCTTCTAAAAAAAGGACCTGGTTAGGGGAATCAGAGGGGAAAGTTCTGACATCAGTGGGGCTGCCATCATCACTGAGAGGTGACAATGCAGGCCTAAACTTTTTTGAAAGGTTCTCCTCACTTTCTTCATCTGACCCCGATGGTCTTTTGGTGAGATCACCTTGCTCACACACTTGTCCACAGGGAATTCCGCTTTCTTCACTGTGGGACACATCTGGGGTTGCGGACATAGGGATATCCGCTTCCCCATCTCCCTGAAGTCCTGTTATCTCATCAGACGGCAAATCCAGAATCATGTCAAGGGAAAAGTCAATTCCTCCTTCCCCATCACATGTCTCCTCACTCTGAACTTGGTGAGGGACCTGCACCTTAGGATCCCTTAAAGAGTCCAGAGGTCTCCCTGGGGCTCCTCTTGCAGCTTCTGAGTAAGTCTTTTTACTCCTAGGGTTCAGAGGACAAACCAGAAAGTATGCCCTAAAGTATGCCCAGATTTCCCACACACATTACATACAATTGGGTTGGGACAGGATTTTGTCAAATGCCCCTCTAGGTTGCCCTTCGAGCAAATCAGATTTGTCTCTCGACATTCTTCCACAGTATGCCCATAAATTTTACACCTTCTGCAGAAGGTTGGAGCCCCTTCAAAAAACAAAAGACCTCTATCCTTCCCGATAGAGAATGACTCAGGGGGGTATGTCATACCTCCCTCACAAGTTGGGTCTGCCTTAAATTTGACGAAAAATTTGTGCTTTCCCGTCCACAAGAGAACACGATTCAGTACCTTATGTGAGTATTTTATCTCCTCATAAAACCTTTGCAAAAAGACTGAAATGGTTTCAACCCGACACATAGGGGTTATACATATACACAACTAAAGGTGTAGAGTCATTGTATAATAAAGTGAAGGTTAGACCTTCCAGATCTGGTTTTTTTTCATTTGTTCTTAGAAACAAAACCAAGTTATGACATGCCTGTGCGGAATTCAAACTAGAGTATACCTCCCCTTCCTAGGATCCTGTAAGCATAGAATATCTTCGCGACATAAGTGCAGAGTTTTGAAAAGTACCTCATTGACCAAATACTCCATCGTAAATTTCTGCTTCTTACCCTCCTCAACATCGATTCCAAAACCGTTTCGGACCCGGAAATCTCCGGTCCCTGCCGTGCGTATAATAACGCCCATCTTGACTGGATGCCGTCCGACCAACGTCCTCCATCCACCGTCCTCCGTCCGCCGTCCACCGTCTCCCGATCGCCTTCTCAAACCTCAGCCTTGGCTGCGTCCGGACAAGCCATGATCGCAGCCAAAAGGCCGAGAAGCGATAACCCGCTCGGCCTCGACAACGGGGCCGCTATTCGCAAACGCAGAGCACTTCTCAAGGCAACAGTCTATAGGCCTCAGCCCCAAACACAGTCCGGGAGGCTTCTTTCTCTCACAAACCAGGGAAAACGTGCGTCCTACGCTCTGAAATCAACAGCATGCTCCACTTCGTGTTTTTCGGATCTGCATAGCTCCACCCACCACTTTTGGTCACGCCTTTTCTTCGCACGAAATTCCTGGTGCCAAAGCGCGCCAAGCAGAATGACCGGTAAGATGTCAATGGAGAGTAGTAAGTGAGAGAAAAAAAAATGTATCTATGCATTGTTCATTGTGATGTCACGGCCCCATTGTTGAGTGTTCCGTCAGAGCCCTTGTGATGTCATCCAGTGACCTGACCTTACTTGACCTCTGACCTGACAGGCCTCTTGTGACACGTGCAGTGTTCCGTCCATTGGCAAGACAAGGCAGGTCCAGCTATTGCTGATACATAGGAAGTGCTGGACTACATTTTAGCCTACACAGTCATCCAGTTTAATGGATCCACAAGAGGGAGACACAGGCAAACAAACTTTACTTGTTTAATAAAGCACTAGGAAAACAAAATTGGTTACATCAAGCCAACTTGCTACAAAAGGGTCAATTCTAAGGAACAACTCAGCAGACTGCCCAGGTGTGCACAACAGGCCCAAATCAAAAGAGTGGTGCACGGAGTGGAGGTCCAAAAACTGCATTCAGGTGATATCCAAACACTTCATTCAGGTGATAAGCCAATTAACACAACAATTAAGCCATCAATCTTAATTGGATTTGGACTGTGAGGAGAGGTGACTGGCTGGCTGGGTTGCTTGGTGCTGGAACAAACCCACACACAGGAAAATGGTCGGTAACATCTTGAAACATGGTTTTCCTATCTCCCCCCTGCTATTCAATATTTATATCAAACCTTCAGCAACTAGTATAAGGCAGGACCCAAAGGTGGCGGGCTTCGGCATAAAGGGGAAGTATGATCATGTTTCACTCTACGCAGATGATATCCTGGTTTTTATGCATCAAACAGACACCACTCTCCCTCGTATAATGGACCTGGTTGGTCTCTTCTCCGATCCATCTGGCTTGGAGATCAACTGGGATAAGACCGTTCTCCTTCCTATAGACGAGCTGCGTGGCGAATGGGATAATCAGTTAACGATCTCTGATTCAATAAAATACCTGGGGATAACAGTTTCTGCCAAACCGCATGAATATCTACAACTAAATCTGAATCCGCTGTTGATGAAGTTGAGGGCTAAAATTAAGGTATGGCAAAAAATTCTGCTTTCTAGAGCGGACAGAATTTCATTAATAAAAATGGTAGTACTGCCCCAGGTTCTCTACATTCTGCGCAACTCGCCTGTATGGATCACAGATAAGTACTTCAGATTGATAGACCGGATGCTCAATGATTTAATATGGGGGAGGAAGCGCGTGAGACTAAAGGCACTCTATTTTTCTATGCCCTATGAGCGGGGAGGTCTCAACCTCCCCTATTTTAGGGGTTACTTTATGGCCTCCCAATTATGTCTTTTTAATGACTGGGAAAATAGCCCTCTCTGCAGCAGAGTGGTGAAAGACTCAGGATTCTCGGATTTCTTTACCGTATTGGAGTCTGATTATCTATTAAATACACTGAGCAGGTACACACTTTTCTGCAGAATGGCTATGAGGACTTGGCTGGCCATAAGGAGCTGGTGTGGAGTTAAGGCGTCACTTATTTGTACCCCATTATGGCACAACTCAAAGCTCCTTAATTTAAATGATTTAAACTGCTGCCAGTATTGGAGGACCAAAAATGTTCAGTATCTACACCAAGTGGTCAGTGATGGACAAATATTGCCCCTCATGGAACTAAAGCAAAGGTCAAATTTAGGTGAGGTGGTTTGGTTTCCATATTTTCAACTGAGGTCAGCACTATCTTGCACTTCGGACAGTCATTTTTTTATTAATACTCATGTATTTTTACACGATCTAATTTATAAGAAAACTGACACGAGAATTAAAGTATCGCATTGCTATAAGCACTTAATGAATAATTTTTTTTCGGATGTTCTCTCTCCAGGACAGAGAGCCTGGTCCTCTCTACTTTCAGAGGTGGGTTTTCCAAACTGGGAGAACATGGGGGAAAGTTTAAAGTTGGTCTCACATAATTTCAATCACATTGTCGTACAATTTAATATTTTGCACAAAATTTATGTGACACCCACATGGCTATATAAAAGAGGTCTTAGGGCCTCCTCTGATTGCCCACGCTGTGGCGATCCCGGGGCAGATCATTTACACCTGTTCTGGGACTGCCCAACGGTGAGCAGATACTGGAGCCTGGTCCAAAATAATCTGGCTCGTAAACTTAACATCTCTGTCCCTTTGTCCCCCAGGATATGGGTCCTGGGGGATTTATCGGAGCTCAACTGTCAGCCTACAAAACGCTGACTGTTGATCAAGGTTATGTTCTTGGCTAGGCTCCTGATCACTAGATTATGGTTTTCCTCTTCCGCTCCAGAGTGCAACAACTGGCTGGGCCTGGTTGAGAAAGTGAAAACCTATGAAAAGATTTTGTACAAACAAAGAGGATCCTACTTGAAGTGGAATAAATTGTGGAAAGACTGGAACAGGGTTAATTAATCAGAACCTTTCTCCCCCCTTTGGCTTTATAAAGTTTTTTTTTTCTCTTCCTTCCTGCAAAGGGGGGGGGGGGGTTGGCGAAGTCTGCTCTCTTCTATGTGTACTGCACTGGAGTAGAATATGAAGTTATATTGGAGTATTGGAGTATCTCTAGGAATGTTGGAGGATGGCAGGACCCTCCGGCATTAAATAATGGAAAAAAAATCTAAGAAGATGCTTAGCCCATCCGCTTTATTAAGCTTAGGATGTTGGGCAGATCCTGTCGATCTTACCAGCAAGAGATCTCCACCTGTTTTTTTTTATTTATGTTTTTAGGTTTATATAATTCTTGACATTTGTATGAAATTAATGTCACTCATGTTCATAGATTAGAACTGACGGACTTATGGATTTTATAATATTGCAAAGTAATATGGATATAAAGTTTTGTATTATAACAATAAAATATTTTGAAAAGGAAAAAAAAAAAAAAAAGGATAGGACATGTAAGGCAACTCTGCTTTCCATGCCTTGTACCATGTAATTATATATTTTCCACATCTCCATCTTGCAATCATTCGTACTCTTCTTGAAGCTGGTAGTTTGGCATACAGCCCCCAGTCTCTACTCCTTCTAAAAAAAGGACCTGGTTAGGGGAATCAGAGGGGAAAGTTCTGACATCAGTGGGGCTGCCATCATCACTGAGAGGTGACAATGCAGGCCTAAACTTTTTTGAAAGGTTCTCCTCACTTTCTTCATCTGACCCCGATGGTCTTTTGGTGAGATCACCTTGCTCACACACTTGTCCACAGGGAATTCCGCTTTCTTCACTGTGGGACACATCTGGGGTTGCGGACATAGGGATATCCGCTTCCCCATCTCCCTGAAGTCCTGTTATCTCATCAGACGGCAAATCCAGAATCATGTCAAGGGAAAAGTCAATTCCTCCTTCCCCATCACATGTCTCCTCACTCTGAACTTGGTGAGGGACCTGCACCTTAGGATCCCTTAAAGAGTCCAGAGGTCTCCCTGGGGCTCCTCTTGCAGCTTCTGAGTAAGTCTTTTTACTCCTAGGGTTCAGAGGACAAACCAGAAAGTATGCCCTAAAGTATGCCCAGATTTCCCACACACATTACATACAATTGGGTTGGGACAGGATTTTGTCAAATGCCCCTCTAGGTTGCCCTTCGAGCAAATCAGATTTGTCTCTCGACATTCTTCCACAGTATGCCCATAAATTTTACACCTTCTGCAGAAGGTTGGAGCCCCTTCAAAAAACAAAAGACCTCTATCCTTCCCGATAGAGAATGACTCAGGGGGGTATGTCATACCTCCCTCACAAGTTGGGTCTGCCTTAAATTTGACGAAAAATTTGTGCTTTCCCGTCCACAAGAGAACACGATTCAGTACCTTATGTGAGTATTTTATCTCCTCATAAAACCTTTGCAAAAAGACTGAAATGGTTTCAACCCGACACATAGGGGTTATACATATACACAACTAAAGGTGTAGAGTCATTGTATAATAAAGTGAAGGTTAGACCTTCCAGATCTGGTTTTTTTTCATTTGTTCTTAGAAACAAAACCAAGTTATGACATGCCTGTGCGGAATTCAAACTAGAGTATACCTCCCCTTCCTAGGATCCTGTAAGCATAGAATATCTTCGCGACATAAGTGCAGAGTTTTGAAAAGTACCTCATTGACCAAATACTCCATCGTAAATTTCTGCTTCTTACCCTCCTCAACATCGATTCCAAAACCGTTTCGGACCCGGAAATCTCCGGTCCCTGCCGTGCGTATAATAACGCCCATCTTGACTGGATGCCGTCCGACCAACGTCCTCCATCCACCGTCCTCCGTCCGCCGTCCACCGTCTCCCGATCGCCTTCTCAAACCTCAGCCTTGGCTGCGTCCGGACAAGCCATGATCGCAGCCAAAAGGCCGAGAAGCGATAACCCGCTCGGCCTCGACAACGGGGCCGCTATTCGCAAACGCAGAGCACTTCTCAAGGCAACAGTCTATAGGCCTCAGCCCCAAACACAGTCCGGGAGGCTTCTTTCTCTCACAAACCAGGGAAAACGTGCGTCCTACGCTCTGAAATCAACAGCATGCTCCACTTCGTGTTTTTCGGATCTGCATAGCTCCACCCACCACTTTTGGTCAGGCCTTTTCTTCGCACGAAATTCCTGGTGCCAAAGCGCGCCAAGCAGAATGACCGGTAAGATGTCAATGGAGAGTAGTAAGTGAGAGAAAAAAAAATGTATCTATGCATTGTTCATTGTGATGTCACGGCCCCATTGTTGAGTGTTCCGTCAGAGCCCTTGTGATGTCATCCAGTGACCTGACCTTACTTGACCTCTGACCTGACAGGCCTCTTGTGACACGTGCAGTGTTCCGTCCATTGGCAAGACAAGGCAGGTCCAGCTATTGCTGATACATAGGAAGTGCTGGACTACATTTTAGCCTACACAGTCATCCAGTTTAATGGATCCACAAGAGGGAGACACAGGCAAACAAACTTTACTTGTTTAATAAAGCACTAGGAAAACAAAATTGGTTACATCAAGCCAACTTGCTACAAAAGGGTCAATTCTAAGGAACAACTCAGCAGACTGCCCAGGTGTGCACAACAGGCCCAAATCAAAAGAGTGGTGCACGGAGTGGAGGTCCAAAAACTGCATTCAGGTGATATCCAAACACTTCATTCAGGTGATAAGCCAATTAACACAACAATTAAGCCATCAATCTTAATTGGATTTGGACTGTGAGGAGAGGTGACTGGCTGGCTGGGTTGCTTGGTGCTCGAACAAACCCACACACAGGTGATGCAATTAAGAGATTGACAGGCTAGATGCAGAAAGCAGCACAGCAAAACCCTGACAGAGGAAGGAGAAGCTGAAGTGCAGGACTGCTGAGGCAGGACACAGCAACTTTTTCACTTGCTGGAAGGATCCTTGACATCCATCACTCAATTTCATTCTGTTTTTTCATACCAGATTAGAAGGGGTGCACCGGTCCTGGAGGTACTGCAATACCAGGTCAATGAGTGGAGTGGACAGAGCAAGCTCTTTTTCCATCTCCCTGTTCGAAAAATCAATTTAATATATGGTCCCCAGATAGGGGACGTATCAGATATTAAACTGATAAGAACAGATTTTTTTACGTTTTCATTTGTTCTTTAGAAACCTTTGCTTTTCACTAACTCCCTAAAACCTGTAAACTAGGAGTAAAGCGTGTTATAACAATTCATTCCACATATATATATTCCATTTAGTTGCTGCAGTCTTCCCAATCTTCTTACGTTCTCTCAGATAATACACGTACATTTCACTAAGAGACATTTTTATACATTCTTTTTCTTCAATATAGTCTTTTCTGAACAGATATATGTTCCGGACTTTCCAAAGTGCGTTCTTGATGCAATTGATCATTGTCCATAATATTTTTTTCTTATCAGGAGTTAGAGTATTTCCCAGACCGTACAATACTATCTCATAATTTAAATATTTCAGGTCACATATATGTTTCAAGATGTTACCGACCATTTTCCATACGCTTTGCGCATAAGCACGGTTCCAAAAAATGTGTAGCGTAGTCTCGTCACTTGTACAATTTGGTCTAGGACATTTCGCTGTTGTACTTAAGCCCCTTCTATGCTGAAAGGCTCTACTCGGAACACAGTCATGCATTACCATCCATGATAGGTCTTTCAAATTATTAGACAAGTACGGCATGTTACATAGCTTCCAACACTCCATTGATTTATTAGTAGGAAAATTTGCCACTGATTTTGTTATCTGTTTATTATCGAGAATCCATTTTATCCTTCTAGGATTACACACAACGCCATATTCATATTTCTCAAGTTGATACATCTTAATAACTTTTTCTATTATTACATATTGCTTAGGTGGGCATAGCAGTACTGGCGATGTTTGAGATTGTTGGATCCATTTCCTTCTTCTGTACAAATGTCCTGCTGCATATCTTAAAAAATACGACCATGTACTCTCTGTTCTGATAGACTTGGAACACAAGGAGAAAAATTGTATATATAAAAACCTCTTTAAATTCGGGATTTCTTTTCCCCCAAACTTTTTAAGTTTATACATTACATCTCTTCTTATTTTGTCCATCTTTGAGTTCCATATGAAAAGAAACACTATTCTCTGCAGATATTTCACACAATTCTCATTTGGTGGAAACACTTGACTTAAATATAATAGGATCGGGATTATAATTGCTTTTGTTATTAAGTTCTTTCCTTCTATGGACAGGTGCCTCAATCTCCAAAAATCCAATTTCTTCTGCACTTTTTTTGTAACAATGTCCCAATTTTTTTGTCCATCATTCTCTCTATTAAAAATAATTCCAAGTATCTTAATTTCTTCACTCTGGATTTTCAAGTCCGGTATATTAATTTCAGGCCAAGCCCCCATAGTATAACAATCACATTTTTGTTGATTCAACTTAAAGCCAGAAGCAAAACAGAAGAAATTAGTCATCTGCAAGGTTCTCCTCAATGATGGTGCAGTAGTACAGAATACAGTGACGTCATCCATGTATGCATTAGTCTTTATAGATGTTCCTTTCCCACCTGGCAGTGGGACTCCTCTAATGACTTTATCTTTCCTGATCATTGTCAGAAGTGGTTCGAGCACACAAATGAACAGTATTGGCAACAAAGGGCACCCTTGTTTGACTCCGGATAACAATGATACATTCTCAGTCAAAAAGCCGTTGATAGATATTTGGCTATATGTCTGTTTATATAGGAGTGATATCTGTTTGATAATGCAATCTGGAAAGTTCATCTGTTTTAGGACTTGCCATAAAAATTCGTGCGACACACAATCATATGCTTTAAAAAAATCAAGTGACAGGATTGCTAGGTTCTGCTTTCTATCTTCCTGATACCATATGCAATCTCTAATAGTATTAAGATTCTCACTTATACTTCTTCCCGGAACACCACATATTTGATCTTTATGGATTACTTTATTGATCACTTGCTTGATTCTATTCACAAGGATTTTCGCCATAACTTTGTAATCTATGTTGAGTAGAGTGATAGGTCTCCAGTTCTCTAAGTTCTTCCTTTCGCCTTTTTTATACAACAAGGTTACAATTCCTCTTCTCCAGGACTCTGGCAACAGGTCAGATTGTAGGGCTTCTTTAAAGACTTGAAATAAATCCTCTTTCAAAATATTCCAGAATATAAAACTCGACAGGGATGCCGTCTGATCCGGGTGACTTCCCGTTTGCAAAACTCTTTATTGTCAGATGTAGTTCTTCCATTGATAATTCTTTTCCCAATAACTCTTGTTCCGCCCTTTCGAGTTTGCTGTCTAAGGCATTGAGTGCATCAGTAACAAAACCTGGATCTATGTCTTTTTTGTTAAATAATTTTTGATAGAAATTCTGTGCTTCTTTCAACATATCTTCTTTGTTTGTTTTACCTTCGATCTCTGTAATAACACTTTTTTTCTCCATTGCTTTCTTAAAGAAGAACCGCAAAAATGTTTCGTCTTCTTCCAGCAATTTTACCTTTGTGTTGAAAATAATTTCTTTTCCTTTTGCATAGATTGCTTTTTTTATATTTTTTCTTACTTCTTCTATTTGGTCGGTAACATCAATCCCAGCATCTCTAAACTTCAGGTAGGTTTGTAACTTTGTGTTCAAGGTATTGAACCACTGTCTTTTCTTTTTAGCTTTTCTTATTCCAGCCTTGAGAAAAAATTGTTGAATCTGGTTTTTCACATATTCCCACCATTGCAGCATTGATTTGAAATTCCCTTTAAGCTCCATCCATTTTTTATACTCTTGAATGAAATCTTTTTTAATATCTTCTTCTTCTAACAGTTCTGTTTTCATTCTCCATACCCCTCTGCCTTTCCCCTTACCAGGGATTTGGATTTGAATTTGAAGCAGTTTATGGTCCGAAAATAAATTATCATGCAAGCTCATATTCATGGGTTCCAAACCCTTTGAGATTAAACAGTAATCGATTCTTGATTGGGTTAAGGTATTCCCCCATGTATATCCTGGATTATCTTCGTTTAGGTTTCGCCAAACATCAACAAGGTTAAAGTCAATAATTATATTGTTAAGTTGCGTCATAGTTTTGTCAAATCTTCAAATTTTCTCGCCAGTTCTATCCTTGTCACTTCGGATACAATTTAAATCGCCTGTGATAATCATTGGTGAGGAACTCACAAGGAAAGGCTGTATATCTTCAAACATTTCTGCCCTTTCATTAACCTCTGGTGAGGCATATATGTTCACAAGTTTAATCTCTATTTCATTTATTTGCATATCCACCATCAAAACTCTCCCAGGTATTATTTGTGAAAAAGAAACAACTTTAGATTTTCCACTTTTAAATAAAATACCGACTCCAGTCGATTTGTTGCTATTTTCACCAGACCATATTGAGTCTCCATAGATCCACTCCCGCCTTAGATCTGCATAGTTCATAGAGAAGTCTATATTACATTCTTGAAGGAAAATTATATCACAAACCAAGGAGTCCAAAAACGAAAAAAAGGCAGCTCTTCTGGTTGCTCCTTTGATGCTCCTCACATTGAGTGAGTATATTTTAAGGCTTTCAATCATAGTCTCTTAAGTAAAAGGTCACACATATTCTTACAAAGCAGCTCTTTCTGTTGAGCTCTTTCTGAGCTCTCACCTTTTGTGAGATACTTTTGGTAGGAGGCGTAGGTTTCAGGTCATATCATCACTTGAGCTGGACAAGTCAAAACCAAGCGCTGCTTCTAGACTATCAAACTGATGAATATTCCTTGGGTCACTTGGTCTGATACCGCTGTCACTTTCATCCGTACTTTGGCGAATAGCCCTCTTAATTTTGATACCATGTTCTTCTTGACTACTTCCTTTTCTTTTCTGGTCACTCATCTCTAATTCCATGACATCTCCTCCAGTGGCTTTCTCCCTTACCCCCGCGCCAGTAGCAGGTTTCCCTACTACCTTTGCAGAAGTAGATGTCTCAGGAGCCTTTTCCACAGGATCTGCCATCAACACACCAGATGGTCCAGGTATAGTCATAGTCTTTGGCATCCTAAGCTCAGGCTTTCTCACCATGGGTTCTGGAGCAATTTCCGGCCTCTTTGGGGCCTCAGGTTTTCCTTCAGGCACCTTGCTTGCAGCAGCATCTGCATAAGATTTCCAAGCTCGTTTTGGACAGTCTTTAAATGCGTGCCCTTTAGTTCTGCAAAGATTACAGATGATCTCATTTTGACAGTCAGCGCTTTTATGTCCTGCTTGTTGGCACTTTCCACAGAACCCCGCCTCCTCCGTGCAGCCAGCTTGTACATGGCCGAACTGATGACATTTTCTACAGAATTCTGGCATCCCTGGGTAATAGATATACCCTCTATCTCAATCTTAATTGGATTTGGACTGTGTGAGGAGAGGTGACTGGCTGGCTGGGTTGCTTGGTGCTGGAACAAACCCACACACAGGTGATGCAATTAAGAGATTGATAGGCTAGATGCAGCAGCACCAGGGATACAGAAAGCAGCACAGCAAAACCCTGACAGAGGAAGGAGAAGCTGAAGTGCAGGACTGCTGAGGCAGGACACAGCAACTTTCCACTTGCTTGCTGGAAGGATCCTTGACATCCATCACTCAATTTCATTCTGTTTTTTGATACCAGATTAGAAGGGGTGCACCGGTCCTGGAGGTACTGCAATACCAGGTCAATGCGTGGAGTGGACAGAGCAAGCTTTTTTTCCATCTCCCTGTTCAAAAAATCCATTTAATATATGGTCCCCAGATAGGGGACGTATCAGATATTAAACTGATAAGAACAGATTTTTTTTTTTTAACCACATCAGTGGTCAGTAACTAAAAGCTCTTAATAATCCTTCTTTAGATCATCAAGCTTTCTGGCCTCATCATTGTGGTTTCTTTCTTTATTTATTCATTTGTTTCAACCAAAAACCTCCACTTCTTAAATTTCCAGACTCCCTCACTATCTATACCATCACCGTATATCTTATCCCAACAATATATACTATACATTCTAAATAATATTAATCTCATACAACTCTTTACTGTCACTACTTCTCTTTTAAACACACATAAATTCCTCACATCCCACAAGCATTCTATTACACATACCATTATAAACCACAGCATCTTTACATTCTGCTTTCCACTTGCCCCAAAACCAAACATTGCTACTCTCCAGTCAATAAAAGTTACACCTGTCAAATCCTTAACCATTTTTCCCATACCTTTCCATACAGACTGTGCATATTTACAATCCCAAATCAAATGTCTAACACTCTCAGTCGCACCACATCCTTCCCTCGGACAAAACTCTGACTTAACTAAGTCTCTCCTTTTCTGTACCTCTCTAACAGGCAGGATATTCTGTAAACTCATCCACACTACATCTTTTTGTCTATTTGACACACCCTTTCTAAATAATTTCTTCCATACTTCTTCAGCCTCATTTGATCTCAAACCCATAATATCACAGACAATTTCATTCTTACGCATCACATTTATTATCATTTTCTTATTTTTGAACTCATTCCTCTTAATTGCTAACAAATCATATTTCCTAATGAACTTCTCAACCACCATATACCATCCAGGACATTTAAAAGCAACCGGCACCCTCAGGGGCGTAGCGTGGGGGGGGCCAGGGGGGCCGTTGCCCCGGGCGCCAAATTGTAGGGGGCGCCAGGCAGAAGGCAGTAAAATGAGGGTGATGGAAGCCTATGGCTCCCATCCCCTCCGTTCCGCCTGGCATCAAGCTTTAAAACGCAGTAGAGCGGCGCAGGAGTCCAGGAGATCGTGATTATATGACCGTGACCTCCTGCGCCGGGTCTCGCGAGATGACGCGATGACGCGGCGCAGGAGGCCACGGTGATGTGTTCCTGACTGCCTGCGCCGGGTCTCGCGAGATGACGCGATGACGCGGCGCAGGAGGCCACGGTGATGTGTTCCTGACTGCCTGCGCCGGGACGCCCAAGCAAAGACTGCAAGAGGTGATGAAGAGAGGTGAGTACTTTTTATTTTTTTTTATGTAAGTACTGGGGGCCATACTGGGGGCACTATGGAGGTGGCCAGTATATTTAAAGAATGGGTACCGTTTTATATTATACAGAGGGGCCATGATACATTATACAGAAGGCCATTATATATTATAGTTATACAGAGGGGGCCATAATAAATAATAATTATACAAAGGAGCCATTATATATTATACAGAGGGGCCATTATAATAATACAGAGGGGCCATTATATATTATAATAATACAGAGGGGCCATTATATATTATAGTTATACAGAGGGGGCCATAATAAATAATAATTATACAAAGGAGCCATTATATATTATACAGAGGGGCCATTATAATAATACAGAGGGGCCATTATATATTATAATAATACAGAGGGGCCATTATATATTAGAATTATACAAGGGGGCCATAATATATAATAATTATACAGAGGGCCCATTATTAATAGCCTCTCTGTATAACTATAATATATAATGGCCCCTCTGTAATATTAGGATATATAATGGCCCCTCTGTATTATTATAATATATAATGGCCCCTCTGTATAATATATAATGGCTCCTTTGTATAATTATTATTTATTATGGCCCCTTCTGTATAACTATAATATATAATGGCCCCTCTGTATTATTATAATATATAATGGCCCCTCTGTATAATATATAATGGCTCCTTTGTATAATTATTATTTATTATGGCCCCTTCTGTATAACTATAATATATAATGGCCTCTCTGTATATTATATATAGTGACCCCTCTGTAATATTAGGATATATAATGGCCCCCTCTGTATTATATATATATAATGCCCCTCTGTATAATTATTATATATAATGACCCCTCTGTAATATTAGGATATATAATGGACCCTCTGGATAATTATTATATATAATGGCCCCCTCTGTATTATTAGGATATATAATGGCCCATTATATATCCTAATATTACAGAGGGGTCATTATACAGAGTGGGGCATTATATATAATAATAATAACTAATATTAATAAAACTCTGCAGAGATGTGACGTGGCTGAAAGAAGGTGTCATGGCGGTCTTATCTCTGAATGAAGATGCTGAGGAAAGTCTACATCACAGGAGACGTCACTGGATGGATGAGGTATGTGGTGCTGTATTATACTGTATATTTTGTAGTGATGTATGTAATGTCCAAACACATATTTGTTATACGGTAGGGTTGGGGGGGGGGGGTGGATTGAGAATTTGGCGCATCCCTGCTGCATCCTGGCCCCAGACTTCAGGTCACACTGTGCGTGTTCTGAATTCTGGGGCCTTATACCCATCTACTACATCATCTGTACTTAGAGCGTTGTCACCATGTTATCTGTGGTGTTACATAGGACTGCTACATTAGCTGTAAAAGGGGCGTGTCCACAGGTTGGGAGGGGGGGGGCGCAATACATGGCTCGCCCCGGGTGCTGGCAACCCACGCTACGCCACTGGGCACCCTTGCATCCCTTCCCTTCCATCTCAAGCCATACAACATCCATCCCGCCATATAACTCATCATATATGCACATTTATTCTCTTTCTCATTCATTACCACAAACAATTTCATATACGATATTCCCAAGAAAATCTCAAAATTTGGAAGGCCAAGCCCACCTCTCTCTCTCAATTTACATACATGCTCCCTTTTTAATTTCTCCATCCTACTACCCCATATAAAAGAAAGCACAATTTTCTCCACCTTTCTCACCTTCATTACATTTGTCGGAAAAATACTAAACACAAACCACACCACAGGCAAAATAACAGATTTAACAATCAGCACTTTCCCAGACAAACTTAAATTCCTCAATCTCCAAAAATTAAACTTCCTTTCAATTCTTTTCCCACATTCATCCCAACTTTCATTCCCTTTTAAACCATCATTAAAGAGCGCCCCTAAAACTTTCATTGCCCCCTCTTCATATTTTACACCCTCCATTCTCACACGGCTATCCCCAAAACATTTAAACAAACACTTATTCCAATTAACCTTAAAATCAGACGCTCCACAAAAAAAATCCAAAATTAATCTACCTCTCCCCATTGCAGCCAGACTATCATTCATTATTACCACGTCATCCATATAACCCAAAATATTAACATACTTTCCCCCACTTCCTGGAACTAACATACCCCTCATTACCTTATCTCTCCTAACTAAACACATCAACACCTCAATAACACTAATAAATAAAACAGGGGACTTCGGACATCCCTGTCTCACACCCGAATTCACATTTATCCTCTTACTTAAATGACCATTAACCAATATTTCACTACACACTCCATGATATAAACTCCTTACACACTTCAAAAAATACTCTGGATAATCCATTTCTTTCAAAACCTTAAACATATATTCATGCTCAACACGATGAAACGCCTTTTCGAAATCAACTTCCAATACCATACATTTCTGTTTCCTATCCATACAGTCCCCAATCATATCTCTTATTAACATTAAATTTTCAGTCATACTTCTCCCAGGAACAGCACATACTTGATCTTCACCAATTACTTTCCACACAAAACCACGCATACGATTAGCCAAAAATTTACTATAAATTTTGTAGTCTGTATTTAACAAAGTAATTGGTCTCCAATTCTCCACTCTCTTTTTCTCTCCTTTCTTAAAAGTTAATACTACTACTCCTTCCTTCATTTTTTTACTCAAAACCCCTCTCTGCCACATACTTCTACATACTTCTACATACTTCAAACAGATCTTCTCCCATCCATTCCCATGCTCTCACATACAGCTCAACCGGGATCCCATCCTTCCCAGGAGTCTTATTCCTTTTTGCACCAAACACATTCTTCTTTATTTCTTCCATAGTCATTTCCACACACATTTCCTCACCATCCTCACCATCCTCCTTACTTAGCTTACCCACAAGACACTTCACCACATCCTCCATTAGATTCCTATCCACCCACTTTTTTGCATACAAAACTGAAAAAAACTCTTCCACTACCTTAATCACCTCTTCCCCACTTACACACTGCTCTTCCTTATTTATTATCTCCTCCATATCTTCCTTCCTCTCACACACTTTTTTAAAGAAAAATCTTGTGCACTTCTCATTCTTTTCCACATTTTCTACTTTGGAACGAAATATTATTTATTTTCCTTTCATCTCAATAATCTGCCTCATTTCATTCCTTGCTTTCAACACCAAATCATCCACATTCACGCCTAATTTATTCAATTTTTTAAGCCATTCTAATCTCATACTTAAATCTTTATATTCATTCCTCAACATTCTTGCTTTTTTTCCTCCCCATTTTAAAATAAATTCTTAACCCTATCTTTCATCCAATCCCACCATTCTAACACATCTTCAAAATCCTTCTTCCTTCCTCTCCACTTCATATATTCAATCCTGAACAAACCCATTATTTTCTCATCATCCAATAAAGCAACATTCAGCTTCCAAATTCCTCTACCATACATTCTTCTAACATCCCCTTTCACACAACATTTTAAACACATGTGATCTGTAAACACTACATCCTCCTGCCAAAATCTTACACATTTTATATTTTTTGATATAAAAATAAAGTCTATCCTAGATTCTATGTTTCCTTTGTCTGACTTAAACGTACACGGTGGTGGTTTCCCCATCATGACCTCTGATGTATCTAAAAAGGAAAAATCATGTATTAGTTGATACAACTTATTTCCAGATGTATCCCTTTCCTCCTTCTCAATAACACAGTTGAAATCACCCAATAGTATGGTGTCTATCCTCCCCAACAAATTTGCATTCAGTTTTTCCCATAATTCCACACGCTCCTCTTTTTTTGTTGAGCCATACACATTTATGACCCTAATTTTCCATTTTTTATACTTAATTATCACCACCACACATCTCCCAGCTTCCACCACTACATACGAATCCACACTCATCATCCTATTTTTTAGTAAGACCCCTACCCCAGAATTCCTATTTCCACACTCCCCTGACCACACCGACTCCCCATATTGCCATTCACCCACGCCCAGTGATTCTGATATTCCGCATTCCTGCAAGCATATAATGTCTGCCTCTTGATTTTTCAAAAAGTCAAAAATTGCCGTCCTCCTTGCTCTTGATTTGAGGAGCCGCACATTCAAGGATAAGACATTACATGTAAGTTTCTCGCCCATATTTTACATTTTTGGGCGGTGTAATTCCCAATCCCCCATATTGACCTCAGCCTTCTTCTCCTAGAGGGTGGTAACCATAAGTAGAGTCCCCAGCTCCTTCTAAAAAAAGAATGTCACTTGCTCCCTCAGGGCATGGGGACCGTCTCTCCTTTTTAGGAGATTCATCTCTCTCTAATAAGGATGAAAGTCTAGGTCTTTTAGCAGACAAGTCTAGACGTGCCTCTTCAAAACTGAGATCTCCTTTAGTATAGTCCCCTTGACCTCCATCCTTACTCCCGCCCTCACTCTCATCTTGCGGCTCACTTCCATATATAATTGATGAACTAGACAAAGGAACTTCTGCTTCCCCGTCTCCTTGTAGTCTTGTTTCTTCATCTGACGGCAACACCAAACCATCCAAAGGAGAAGAAACCATCTCTCCTTCTTCCTCACCTCCTTCACCACCTTATTTCTGGGGCTGGATCCTTCCTGACATAAGACTCTTTTGGCCATGACCTTGTCACCTCAGAGTAAGTTCTTGTTGCTTTGGGCTTGGGCTTAGTGTTCAGAGGACATTCTCTAAACGCGTGACCTGTTTTTCCGCACACATTACAAACCACTGGGTTTGGGCATGACTAAGAGAGGTGACCCTCCTGATTACAATTGGAACATCTCAAGGAAGTATCTCTGTATTCATCTACAGTATGTCCATAGGTCTTACACCGCCTACAGTAATGTGGATTGCCTGGAAAGAACAAAAAGCCCCTGTCCCTCCCTATCGAGAAGGTCATAGGGGGATAGCACGAGCCACCAGGCCTGGACAGATCAGCTTTAAATTTTGCAAAAAAATTGTACTTTCCAGTCCACAAGGCCTCAGAATTTAATACTTTATGCGAAAAGCGCACTTCCTCACAATACATCTTCAGGAAAACCAAAATGTTTTCCATCGGTACATAAGGGTTATGCATAAAAACGACAAGAGGCACATCATCATTATACAACACGGTGAAAGTTACACCATCCAATACCGGATTTTGCTCATTTGCTTTTAGAAAGACCAGCAGATTATGACACGATGCAGCGTTAGTAAGAACCAGCGTGAATTGTCCTCTCTTTGGATCCTGTAAGCATAGTATTTCTTCACGTCTAACATTCAAAATTTTAAACAATACCTCGTGCACCAGGAACTCCAAGGTAATCTTCTGCCTCCTCGCCTCCTCGATATCGATACGAAAACCGTTCTTGACCCGGAAATCCCCGGTCCTTGCAGTGCGAATAGTAACGCCCATGCTCGCCCTCTCAGCCTCGGCCTTGGCTACGTCCGGACATGCCTTGATCGTAGCCAAAAGGCCGAGAAGCGATAACCCGCTCGGCCTCGACAACGGGGCCGCTATTCGCAAACGCAGAGCACTTCTCAAGGCAACAGTCTATAGGCCTCAGCCCCAAACACAGTCCGGAAGGCTTCTTTCTCTCACAAACCAGGGAAAACGTGCGTCCTACGCTCTGAAATCAACAGTATGCTCCACTTCGTGTTTTTCGGATCTGCATAGCAACACCCACCACTTTTGGTCACGCCTTTTCTTCGCACGAAATTCCTGGTGCCAAAGCGCGCCAAGCAGAATGACCGATCAATGGAGAGTAGTAAGTGAGAGGAAAAAAAAAAAAAAAAGGTATCTATGCATTGTTCATTGTGATGTCACGGCCCCATTGTTGAGTGTTCCGTCAGAGCCCTTGTGATGTCATCCAGTGACCTGACCTTACTTGACCTCTGACTAGAGTTGAGCAAACACCTGGATGTTCGGGTTCGAGAAGTTCGGCGGAACTTCCCGAAAATGTTCGGGTTCGGGATCCGAACTTCGTCCCGAACCCGAACCCCATTGAAGTCAATGGGGACCCGAACTTTTCGGCACTAGAAAGGCTGTAAAACAGCCCAGGAAAGGGCTAGAGGGCTGCAAAAGGCAGCAAAATGTAGGTAAATCCCCTGCAAACAAATGTGGATAGGGAAATGAATTAAAATAAAAATTTAAAAAAATAAAAATTAGCCAAAATCAATTGGAGAGAGGTCCCATACCAGAGAATCTGGCTTCACGTCACCACCACTGGAACAGTCCATTCTCAGATATTTAGGCCCAGCACCCAGGCAGAGGAGAGAGGTCCCGTAACAGACAATCTGGCTTCATGTCAGCAGAGAATCAGACTTCATATCATAGCAGAAAATCAGGCTTCATGTCACCCAACATTGGAACAGTCCATTGGTAGAGTTGAGCGAACACCTGGATGTTCGAGTTCGGGATCCGAACCCGATCCGAACTTCGTCCCGAACCCCATTGAAGTCAATGGGGACCCGAACTTTTCGGCACTAAAAAGGCTGTAAAAGAGCCCAGGAAAGGGCTAGAGGGCTGCAAAAGGCAAACAAAAGTGGATAGGGAAATGAATTAAAATAAAAATTAAATAAATAAAAATTAACCAAAATCAATTGGAGAGAGGTCCCATAGCAGAGAATCTGGCTTCCCGTCACCCACCACTGTAAGAGTCCATTTTCATAAGTTTAGGCCCAGCACCCAGGCAGAGGAGAGAGGTCCCGTAACAGAGGATCTGGCTTCATGTAAGCAGAGAATCAGTCTTCATGTCATAGCAGAGAATAGGGCTTCACGTCAGCCACCACTGTAAGAGTCCATTTTCATAAGTTTAGGCCCAGCACCCAGGCAGAGGAGAGAGGTCCCGTAACAGACAATCTGGCTTCATGTCAGCAGAGAATTAGTCTGCATGTCATAGCAGAGAATGAGGCTTCACGTCAGCCACCACTGCAACAGTCCATTGGCATATATTTAGGCCCAGCACCCAGGCAGAGGAGAGAGGTCCCGTAACAGACAATCTGGCTTCATGTCAGCAGAGAATCAGTCTGCATGTCATAGCAGAGAATGAGGCTTCACGTCAGCCACCACTGCAACAGTCCATTGGCATATATTTAGGCCCAGCACCCAGGCAGAGGAGAGAGGTCCAGTAACATACAATCTGGCTTCATGTCAGCAGAGAATCAGGCTTCACGTCAGCCACCACTGCAACAGTCCATTGGCATATATTTAGGCCCAGCACCCAGGCAGAGGAGAGAGGTCCCGTAACAGACAATCTGGCTTCATGTCAGCAGAGAATCAGTCTGCATGTCATAGCAGAGAATGAGGCTTCACGTCAGCCACCACTGCAACAGTCCATTGGCATATATTTAGGCCCAGCACCCAGGCAGAGGAGAGAGGTCCCGTAACAGACATTCTGGCTTCATGTCAGCAGAGAATCAGTCTTCATGTCATAGCAGAGAATCAGGCTTCACGTCACCCACCACTGTAAGAGTCCATTTTCATAAATTTAGGCCCAGCACCCAGGCAGAGGAGAGAGGTCCCGTAACAGACAATCTGGCTTCATGTCAGCAGAGAATCAGTCTGCATGTCATAGCAGATAATCAGGCTTCACGTCACCCACCACTGCAACAGTCCATTGTCATAAATTTAGGCCCAGCACCCAGGCAGAGGAGAGAGGTCCCGTAACAGAGGATCTGGCTTCATGTCAGCAGAGAATCAGTCTTCATGTCATAGTAGAGAATCAGGCTTCACGTCAGCCACCACTGCAACAGTCCATTGGCATATATTTAGGCCCAGCACAAAGGAAAAGGAGAGAGGTCCTGTAACAGACAATCTGGCTTCATGTCAGCAGAGAATCAGTCTGCATGTCATAGCAGAGAATGAGGCTTCACGTCAGCCACCACTGCAACAGTCCATTGGCATATATTTAGGCCCAGCACCCAGGCAGAGGAGAGAGGTCCCGTAACAGACAATCTGGCTTCATGTCAGCAGAGAATTAGTCTGCATGTCATAGCAGAGAATGAGGCTTCACGTCACCCACCACTGTAAGAGTCCATTTTCATAAGTTTAGGCCCAGCACCCAGGCAGAGGAGAGAGGTCCCGTAACAGAGGATCTGGCTTCATGTCAGCAGAGAATCAGTCTTCATGTCATAGCAGAGAATCAGGCTTCACGTCAGCCACCACTGTAAGAGTCCATTTTCATAAGTTTAGGCCCAGCACCCAGGCAGAGGAGAGAGGTCCCGTAACAGACAATCTGGCTTCATGTCAGCAGAGAATTAGTCTGCATGTCATAGCAGCGAATGAGGCTTCACGTCAGCCACCACTGCAACAGTCCATTGGCAAATATTTAGGCCCAGCACCCAGGCAGAGGAGAGAGGTCCCGTAACAGACAATCTGGCTTCATGTCAGCAGAGAATCAGTCTGCATGTCATAGCAGAGAATGAGGCTTCACGTCAGCCACCACTGCAACAGTCCATTGGCATATATTTAGGCCCAGCACCCAGGCAGAGGAGAGAGGTCCCGCAACAGACAATCTGGCTTCATGTCAGCAGAGAATCAGTCTGCATGTCATAGCAGAGAATGAGGCTTCACGTCAGCCACCACTGCAACAGTCCATTGGCATATATTTAGGCCCAGCACCCAGGCAGAGGAGAGAGGTCCCGAAACAGACAATCTGGCTTCATGTCAGCAGAGAATTAGTCTGCATGTCATAGCAGAGAATGAGGCTTCACGTAAGCCACCACTGCAACAGTCCATTGGCATATATTTAGGCCCAGCACCCAGGCAGAGGAGAGAGGTCCCGTAACAGAGGATCTGGCTTTATGTCAGCAGAGAATCAGTCTTCATGTCATAGCAGAGAATCAGGCTTCACGTCACCCACCACTGTACGAGTCCATTTTCATAAGTTTAGGCCCAGCACCCAGGCAGAGGAGAGAGGTCCCGTAACAGACAATCTGGCTTCATGTCAGCAGAGAATCAGTCTGCATGTCATAGCAGAGAATGAGGCTTCACGTCAGCCACCACTGCAACAGTCCATTAGCATATATTTAGGCCCAGCACCCAGGCAGAGGAGAGAGGTCTCGTAACAGACAATCTGGCTTCATGTCAGCAGAGAATCAGTCTGCATGTCATAGCAGAGAATGAGGCTTCCCGTCAGCCACCACTGCAACAGTCCATTGTCATAAATTTAGGCCCAGCACCCAGGCAGAGGAGAGAGGTCCCGTAACAGACAATCTGGCTTCATGTCAGCAGAGAATCAGTCTTCATATCATAGCAGAGAATCAGGCTTCACGTCACCCACCACTGTAAGAGTCCATTTTCATAAATTTAGGCCCAGCACCCAGGCAGAGGAGAGAGGTCCCGTAACAGAGGATCTGGCTTCATGTCAGCAGAGAATCAGTCTGCATGTCATAGCAGAGAATCAGGCTTCACGTCAGCCACCACTGCAACAGTCCATTGGCATATATTTAGGCCCAGCACCCAGGCAGAGGAGAGAGGTCCCGTAACGGACAATCTGGCTTCATGTCAACAGAGAATTAGTCTGCATGTCATAGCAGAGAATCAGGCTTCACGTCACCCACCACTGCAACAGTCCATTGTCATAAATTTAGGCCCAGCACCCAGGCAGAGGAGAGAGGTCCCGTAACAGACAATCTGGCTTCATGTCAGCAGAGAATCAGTCTTCATATCATAGCAGAGAATCAGGGTTCACGTCACCCACCACTGTAAGAGTCCATTTTCATAAATTTAGGCCTAGCACCCAGGCAGAGGAGAGAGGTCCCGTAACAGAGGATCTGGCTTCATGTCAGCAGAGAATTAGTCTGCATGTCATAGCAGAGAATGAGGCTTCACGTCAGCCACCACTGCAACAGTCCATTAGCATATATTTAGGCCCAGCACCCAGGCAGAGGAGAGAGGTCCCGTAACAGACAATCTGGCTTCATGTCAGCAGAGAATCAGTCTGCATGTCATAGCAGAGAATGAGGCTTCCCGTCAGCCACCACTGCAACAGTCCATTGTCATAAATTTAGGCCCAGCACCCAGGCAGAGGAGAGAGGTCCCGTAACAGACAATCTGGCTTCATGTCAGCAGAGAATCAGTCTTCATATCATAGCAGAGAATCAGGCTTCACGTCACCCACCACTGTAAGAGTCCATTTTCATAAATTTAGGCCCAGCACCCAGGCAGAGGAGAGAGGTCCCGTAACAAAGGATCTGGCTTCATGTCAGCAGAGAATCAGGCTTCACGTCAGCCACCACTGCAACAGTCCATTGGCATATATTTAGGCCCAGCACCCAGGCAGAGGAGAGAGGTCCCGTAACGGACAATCTGGCTTCATGTCAACAGAGAATTAGTCTGCATGTCATAGCAGAGAATCAGGCTTCACGTCACCCACCACTGCAACAGTCCATTGTCATAAATTTAGGCCCAGCACCCAGGCAGAGGAGAGAGGTCCCGTAACAGACAATCTGGCTTCATGTCAGCAGAGAATCAGTCTTCATATCATAGCAGAGAATCAGGCTTCACGTCACCCACCACTGTAAGAGTCCATTTTCATAAATTTAGGCCTAGCACCCAGGCAGAGGAGAGAGGTCCCGTAACAGAGGATCTGGCTTCATGTCAGCAGAGAATCAGTCTGCATGTCATAGCAGAGAATCAGGCTTCACTTCACCCAACATTGGAACAGTCCATTGGCATATATTTAGGCCCCGGCACCCAGACAGAGGAGAGGTTCATTCAACTTTGGGTAGCCTCGCAATATAATGGTAAAATGAAAATAAAAATAGGATTGAATGAGGAAGTGCCCTGGAGTCCAATAATATATGGTTAAGGGGAGGTAGTTAATGTCTTATCTGGACAAGGGACGGACAGATCCTGTGGGATCCATGCCTGGTTCATTTTTATGAACGTCAGCTTGTCCACATTGGCTGTAGACAGGCGGCTGCGTTTGTCTGTAATGACGCCCCCTGCCGTGCTGAATACACGTTCAGACAAAACGCTGGCCGCCGGGCAGGCCAGCACCTCCAAGGCATAAAAGGCTAGCTCTGGCCACGTGGACAATTTAGAGACCCAGAAGTCGAATGGGGCCGAACCATCAGTCAGTACGTGGAGGGGTGTGCACATGTACTGTTCCACCATGTTAGTGAAATGTTGCCTCCTGCTAACACGTTGCGTATCAGGTGGTGGTGCAGTTAGCTGTGGCGTGTTGACAAAAGTTTTCCACATCTCTGCCATGCTAACCCTGCCCTCAGAGGAGCTGGCCGTGACACAGCTGCCTTGGCGACCTCTTGCTCCTCCTCTGCCTTGGCCTTGGGCTTCCACTTGTTCCCCTGTGACATTTGGGAATGCTCTCAGTAGCGCGTCTACCAAAGTGCGCTTGTACTCACGCATCTTCCTATCACACTCCAGTGCAGGAAGTAAGGTGGGCACATTGTCTTTGTAGCGTGGATCCAGCAGGGTGGCAACCCAGTAGTCCGCACAGGTTAAAATGTGGGCAACTCTGCTGTCGTTGCGCAGGCACTGCAGCATGTAGTCGCTCATGTGTGCCAGGCTGCCCAGGGGTAAGGACAAGCTGTCCTCTGTGGGAGGCGTATCGTCATCGTCCTGCCTTTCCCCCCAGCCACGCACCAGTGATGGACCCGAGCTGCGTTGGGTGCCACCCTGCTGTGACCATGCTTCCTCCTCATCCTCCTCATCCTCGTCCTCCTCGTCCTCCAGTAGTGGGCCCTGGCTGGCCACATTTGTACCTGGCCTCTGCTGTTGCCAAAAACCTCCCTCTGAGTCACTTCGAAGAGACTGGCCTGAAAGTGCTAAAAATGACCCCTCTTCCTCCTCCTCCTCCTCCTCTTCCATCATTGCCCTAAGTGTTTTCTCAAGGAGACATAGAAGTGGTATTGTAACGCTGATAACGGCGTCATCGCCACTGGCCATGTTGGTGGAGTACTCAAAACAGCGCAACAGGGCACACAGGTCTCGCATGGAGGCCCAGTCATTGGTGGTGAAGTGGTGCTGTTCTGTAGTGCGACTGACCCGTGCGTGCTGCAGCTGAAACTCCACTATGGCCTGCTGCTGCTCGCACAGTCTGTCCAGCATGTGCAAGGTGGAGTTCCACCTGGTGGGCACGTCGCATATGAGGCGGTGAGCTGGAAGGCCGAAGTTACGCTGTAGCGCAGACAGGCGAGCAGCAGCAGGATGTGAACACCGGAAGCGCGAACAGACTGCCCGCACTTTATGCAGCAGCTCTGACATGTCGAGGTAGTTGTGTATGAATTTCTGCGCCACCAAATTTAGCACATGCGCCAAGCAAGGGATGTGCGTCAAATTGGCTAGTCCCAGAGCTGCAACGAGATTTCACCCATTATCACACACCACCAGGCCGGTCTTGAGGCTCACCGGCAGCAACCACTCGTCGGTCTGTTGTTCTATACCCCGCCACAACTCCTGTGCGGTGTGGGGCCTGTCCCCCAAACATATGAGTTTCAGAATGGCCTGCTGACGTTTACCCCGGGCTGTGCTGAAGTTGGTGGTGAAGGTGTGTGGCTGACTGGATGAGCAGGTGGAAGAAGAGGAGGAGGAAGCCGAGAAGGAGGAGGTGGCAACAGGAGGCAAAGAATGTTGCCCTGCGATCCTTGGCGGCGGAAGGACGTGCGCCAAACAGCTCTCCGCCTGGGGCCCAGCTGCCACTACATTTACCAAGTGTGCAGTTAGGGAGATATAGCGTCCCTGGCCGTGCTTACTGGTCCACGTATCTGTGGTTAGGTGGACCTTGCTACAGATGGCGTTGCACAGTGCACACTTGATTTTATCGGATACTTGGTTGTGCAGGGAAGGCACGGCTCTCTTGGAGAAGTAGTGGCGGCTGGGAACAACATACTGTGGGACAGCAAGCGACATGAGCTGTTTGAAGCTGTCTGTGTCCACCAGACTAAATGACAGCATTTAATAGGCCAGTAGTTTAGAAATGCTGGCATTCAGGGCCAGGGATCGAGGGTGGCTAGGTGGGAATTTACGCTTTCTCTCAAATGTTTGTGAGATGGAGAGCTGAACGCTGGCGTGTGACATGGTTGAGACGCTTGGTGACGGAGGTGGTGGTGGTGTTGGTGGTACATCCCCTGTTTGCTGGGCGGCAGGTGCCAACGTTCCTCCAGAGGCGGAGGAAGAGGCCGAGGCGGCAGCAGCAGAAGAGGCCGAGGCGGCAGCAGCAGAAGAGGCCGAGGCGGCAGCAGCAGAAGAGGTAGCAGGGAGAGCCTGAGTGACTTCCTTGGTTTTAAGGTGTTTACTCCACTGCAGTTCATGCTTTGCATGCAGGTGCCAGGTTGTGCTCAGGTTCAGAACGTTAATGCCTCGCTTCAGGCTCTGATGGCACAGCGTGCAAACCACTCGGGTCTTGTCGTCAGCACATTGTTTGAAGAAGTGCCATGCCAGGGAACTCCTTGAAGCTGCCTTTGGGGTGCTCGGTCCCAGATGGCGGCGGTCAGTAGCAGGCGGAGTCTCTTGGCGGCGGGTGTTCTGCTTTTGCCCACTGCTCCCTCTTTTGCTACGCTGTTGGCTCGGTCTCACCACTGCCTCTTCCTCCGAACTGTGAAAGTCAGTGGCACGACCTTCATTCCATGTGGGGTCTAGGACCTCATCGTCCCCTGCATCGTCTTCCACCCAGTCTTGATCCCTGACCTCCTGTTCAGTCTGCACACTGCAGAAAGACGCAGCAGTTGGCACCTGTGTTTCGTCATCATCAGAGACATGCTGAGGTGGTATTCCCATGTCCTCATCATCAGGAAACATAAGTGGTTGTGCGTCAGTGCATTCTATGTCTTTCACCGCTGGGGAAGGGCTAGGTGGATGCCCTTGGGAAACCCTGCCAGCGGAGTCTTCAAACAGCATAAGAGACTGCTGCATAACTTGAGGCTGAGACAGTTTCCCTGGTATGCATGGGGGTGATGTGACAGACTGATGGGGTTGGTTTTCAGGCGCCATCTGTGCGCTTTCTGCAGAAGACTGGGTGGGAGATAATGTGAACGTGCTGGATCCACTGTCGGCCACCCAATTGACTAATGCCTGTACCTGCTCAGGCCTTACCATCCTTAGAACGGCATTGGGCCCCACCATATATCGCTGTAAATTCTGGGGGCTACTGGGACCTGAGGTAGTTGGTACACTAGGACGTGTGGATGTGGCAGAACGGCCACGTCCTCTCCCAGCACCAGAGGGTCCACTAACACCACCACGACCATGTCCACGTCCGCGTCCCTTACTAGATGTTTTCCTCATTGTTATGGTTCACCACAACAACAAAAATATTATTTGGCCCAATGTATTGTATTCAAATTCAGCGGGATATAAATTTGAGGCCTAGTATTTAGGCGCTGGGTGACCGGTATGGATTTACTAACAGAATTAGACTTGGAAATGCACAGTAGCGTGTGTGTGAAGTTATTCTGAATGACCCTATGTGCACCTTGAATATTATATACCCTTTTAGGGATAGATTTCAAATAGCTCTGATATAGCAGAAACCACTAAATTATGAAATTGCTAAATTGGGAATTGTATTTCAACCCAGAACAAAAAATGTGCTTTGACGGACACTAAATAACTTTCCCAGCCACAACAGGACAGCGGTAACGAGAGATTTAGCGGGATATAAATTTGAGGCCTAGTATTTAGGCGCTGGGTGACCGGTATGGATTTACTAACAGAATTAGACTTGGAAATGCACAGTAGCGTGTGTGTGAAGTTATTCTGAATGACCCTATGTGCACCTTGAATATTATATACCCTTTTAGGGATAGATTTCAAATAGCTCTGATATAGCAGAAACCACTAAATTATGAAATTGCTAAATTGGGAATTGTATTTCAACCCAGAACAAAAAATGTGCTTTGACGGACACTAAATAACTTTCCCAGCCACAACAGGACAGCGGTAACGAGAGATTTAGCGGGATATAAATTTGAGGCCTAGTATTTAGGCGCTGGGTGACCGGTATGGATTTAGTGACTGAATTAGACTTGGAAATGCACAGTAGCGTGTGTGTGAAGTTATTCTGAATGACCCTATGTGCACCTTGAATATTATATACCGTTTTAGTGATAGATTTCAAATAGCTCTGATATAGCAGGAACCACTAAATTATGAAATTGCTAAATTGGGAATTGTATTAACCCAGAACAGAAAATGTGCTTTGACGGACACTAAATAACTTTCCCAGCCACAACAGGACAGCGGTAACGAGAGATTTAGCGGGATATAAATTTGAGGCCTAGTATTTAGGCGCTGGGTGACCGGTATGGATTTACTAACAGAATTACACTTGGAAATGCACAGTAGCGTGTGTGTGAAGTTATTCTGAATGACCCTATGTGCACCTTGAATATTATATACCGTTTTAGTGATAGATTTCAAATAGCTCTGATATAGCAGGAACCACTAAATTATGAAATTGCTAAATTGGGAATTGTATTTCAACCCAGAACAGAAAATGTGCTTTGACGGACACTAAATAACTTGCCCAGCCACAACAGGACAGCGGTAACGAGAGATTTAGCGGGATATAAATTTGAGGCCTAGTATTTAGGCGCTGGGTGACCGGTATGGATTTACTAACAGAATTAGACTTGGAAATGCACAGTAGCGTGTGTTTGAAGTTATTCTGAACGACCCTATGTGCACCTTGAATATTATATACCCTTTTAGGGATAGATTTCAAATAGCTCTGATATAGCAGAAACAACTAAATTATGAAATTGCTAAATTGGGAATTGTATTTCAACCCTGAACAAAAAATGTGCTTTGACGGACACTAAATAACTTGCCCAGCCACAACAGTACTGCGGTAACGACAGATTTAGCGGGATATAAATTTGAGGCCTAGTATTTAGGCGCTGGGTGACCGGTATGGATTTAGTGACAGAATTAGACTGGGATATGGCCAAAAAATAACCACACTATTGTTGGTTAAATGCACTTGGTGACGGGCGCAGCTTGCCCCTGATTTAGTATATGGCCAAAAAATGAACAGACTATTGCTGGTTAAATGCACTTGGTGTGATAGCTTGACCAACCACACTACTGAGGGTTAAATGCACTTGGTGACGGGCGCAGCTTGCCCCTGATGTAGGTTATGGCCAAAAAATAAACAGACTATTGCTGGTTAAATGCACTTGGTGTGACAGCTTCACCCTGATGTAGGCTTTAGCCAAAAAACAACCACACCATTGAGGGTTAAATGCACTTGGTGACAGGCGCAGCTTGCCCCTGATGTAGTATATGGCCAAAAAATAAACAGACTATTGCTGGTTAAATGCACTTGGGGTGACAGCTTCACCCTGATGTAGGCTTTAGCCAAAAAACAACCACACCATTGAGTATTAAATGCACTTGGTCGCAGCTTGTGCTGGCGCACCACAAGACACAATATGGCCGCCGATCACCCCAGAAAAAAGTGACTGACAAACGGTCTGGGCAGCCTAAAAACAGTGAGCAATTGAGTATCAGCAGCTCAATGATCCACAGCTGCAGATCGATCAGTTAATCAAGTCCTTTGGAGGAGTTAATCTGCCTAATCTCGCCCTACTGTCGCAGCCGCAACCTCTCCCTACGCTACTCAGAGCAGAGTGACGGGCGGCGCTATGTGACTCCAGCTTAAATAGAGGCTGGGTCACATGGTGCTCTGGCCAATCACAGCCATGCCAATAGTAGGCATGGCTGTGATGGCCTCTTGGGGCAAGTAGTATGACGCTTGTTGATTGGCTGCTTTCAAAAAGCGCCAAGAAAGCGATGAACACCGAACCCGAACCCGGACTTTTACGAAAATGTCCGGGTTCGGGTTCATGTCACGGACACCCCAAAATTCGGTACGAACCCGAACTATACAGTTCGAGTTCGCTCATCCCTACCTCTGACCTGACAGGCCTCTTGTGACACGTGCAGTGTTCCGTCCATTGGCAAGACAAGGCAGGTCCAGCTATTGCTGATACATAGGAAGTGCTGGACTACATTTTAGCCTACACAG